>NW_010365505.1:258361-258874 GCF_000414095.1 Morus notabilis
CGTTTTTAAAAAAAAAAAAAATTTTTTTTTGCTGCTGGGGGCATTCCGAGAACCAAAAAAAAAAAGTTTTTTTTCACTTTGACTTTTTGTTTATTTATATTTGTTTATTTTTAAAAAAAAGTTTTTTCACTTTGACTTTTTGTTTATTTATATTTATAAAAAAAAAAAAAAACATTGTCGTACTCTTTTATAGTTTCATTAACTCTTAAGATTATAACTAGGATTGTAATTAATTGACTAATTTAGATTCTTAATCTAGGATTTCCATAATTTGGTAGATTTAGGTTTTTGACTTTAGGAATAGTTTCCATTAATTAGATTACATTTCATAATTTACTCAATAAAATTTAATAATTAATTTTGAGAATAATTGTGTGGTTACGTGGAAAGTATAATCTGAGGGAGTTCTGTCTAGGAAAGTTGGTACTTAAGCGGGCCTCGCCCCACCAATCTTTCCTAGGAACGTTGCTCTGTCTAGGAGACTATTCATTGAGCCAAGAGCTATAGTCTTTC
>NW_010365505.1:258990-259681 GCF_000414095.1 Morus notabilis
AAAAAAAACAAAAGTGAAACGTTATAGGGTGAATGAATCGTTATAGAGACGAATTAGGAAGATTCAAAATAAAACCGGAGAACCCTAGTGAAGTTTCTTCCCACACGTCTAGTCCTCCCTCGACCCCAGGCTCGTTAGCTGTTGTAAATCCACTCGCAATGGCTCAAAACGAGGAAGTCCAGCAGACGTTGAATGACTATCTCCACCCTACGCGTACAGCCACACCATCATGCATAATGTTTCCCCCAAATATGCCGAATTTGGATTTCAAGCCAGGCATGATCCAACTCCTGCCGACCTTTCACGGATTAGAGAGCGAGAATCCATACGTTCATATTAGGGAATTTGAAGAAGTAGTGGCCACTTTTCACAACCGAGCTAAAGTCGTGGACGCTGTACGATTGAAATTCTTTCCTTTCTCTTTGAAGGAAAAAGCTAAAAGCTGGTTGTATTCTCTGCGACCTAGGTCTATTGGAAGTTGGGAAGAAATGACGACATCATTTTTCAACAAGTATTTCCCTCACCATAAGACCAATGGTCTGAAACGACAAATCTCGACCTTTACCCAAAAGGACAATGAAACTCTGTATCAAGTTTGAGAACGGTTCAAGGATCTGTTAAATCAGTGTCCTCACCATGGTTACGAGAGTTGGCGCCTCGTCAGTTATTTCTACGAAGGACTCACGATTCG
>NW_010365505.1:264053-264721 GCF_000414095.1 Morus notabilis
ATTTACCAACCTTGAGGAGTTTGCTTCTAACCCTTTTGTATCATATTTTTGTTTCTTTGTTTCGTTTGGTGTGTTTTGTGTGCTTTTATATTTGTTTGTATTTTGGAGAATCAGTTCAGGCGGCTCGACTTAGTTCCACTGTTCATCATCCAGGTGTTCTCTTTTCCTGTCTTCTTCGTATTGCATATCTTTTTAGACATTGAGGACACTGTCTGATTTTGGGTTGGGGGTGGTGAGCATATTCATGCGTAAGATTAATTTTTGTCTTGTTGTTATTTTGGGTCAAAATTTTTGTCAAAATTTTTGCAAGATTTTCTGAGTATGATTTCAAAATTTTGGTTTGAGTCAGTTTTTGCTATCTTAATTACCAAGAAATGATTTCCAGAGTTATTTTTGAGCACATGCTAAACCTTGTGGTAAGATTGTTGTTGACACATTTAGTTGAGAAAAATTCCTGAGTTTAAGGTTTCCATTTTTAGTGAGTTGTGAGAATTGAGAAAACAGCTTTTTGAACTTTCATTGATCTTTTGAGTTGGTTGAGTCATTATAGGAGCACCTTTACTTGACTTGTGACATTTGCTTGAGGGATGATTTCTGGTTAGGAATAATTTTTAGAAATTGAGCCATGTGTTGTAGATAGTTATCATTTTTCTTTTACATTTTATCAT
>NW_010365505.1:264878-265184 GCF_000414095.1 Morus notabilis
GTTTGTGTATATTTGTCTGTATTTTCGGCTCTTTGATTGTTTATGAGATCTTCCTCTTAACCAGAATGAAATCTTGAAAGCTTGTTTACGCTTTGAGTGATGAATTGTTCCAGGTATTTGATTTGCCTATCATCTGATTAATGTTTGTTTGAAAGCTTGTCCTTAAATTGCCTTCTCTCACTTGAGCGTTAATTGTGACATTTCCAACTCCATGAGCGTAATCCCTTTGCATCAAAATATTTCCGTTCCCCGTGAGGTAAATGGAGTTGAGACTTTACCTTGGTGAGTTTTTCGATGCTATTTGTG
>NW_010365505.1:265330-265591 GCF_000414095.1 Morus notabilis
TTCGCTTGAATTGCTAGAGACTAGCAATAAGCTGGTTGGGGGTTGTGATAAGTGCACGAATTTGCACTTTTAATGTTCATAATTGTCAAACTATTTTATCAATTTTTGTGTTTTAATTTCAAATATTCCTAAATTAAGAGGATTTAATTTTAATTGGATTTATTTTATTTTTCAGGTTTTTGAAGAAAACAATTGGATTTGGGCTAGTTTACCAAGCAAAACCCAAAAGTTGAGCCCAAGAAAAGCCCAATTCGGCCCAAA
>NW_010365505.1:266189-281404 GCF_000414095.1 Morus notabilis
GCGTCACCCGGACTTCCTCTCTCTTCCGCGTGGGTCCTGCGTTCCAGCTCCCTCCAACCAGAGCTCGCCACGTGTCCCACTGTTCCCCCACGTACGCGCGTTTTGCGCGCACTCTCCCTCTCCGCGCGAGTTTCTCTTCCGCGCGCGTCCAGCTCTCCTCCGCGTGGGCCCAGCCAGTACAGCACGTCTTCCCGCGCGCGAATCCGCTTGCGCCACGTGTCCCACCTCGTCAGTCCTCCTGCAACACGTTTTTACATTTTTTTTTAACATATCCAAAACTCTATAAATAGGATCATTATCAAGGTGATTAGGGAGTTGATTAATTTTGAGAATCTAAATTCTCACACATTTTCTCTTATTTTCTTGTTCTTATTCTCATACTTTCTTTTTTAGAATTTTATGAGAATTATGTGCAAGCTAGGCTAGAGTATTTAGGTGAGGCTAGAGATGATCTTATATGTGTAGTGAACTTATTTGGATTTTTGATTCTCCATTGGTTTGTAAGTTTTATACATTTGAGTAAGTAATTTTCTTTTATCATATTTCTTCTTCTTATCAATATATTTTATTGTCAACTCTCATATAAATCTAGTCAAGCTCTTTTTATGTGATTGTTGCATTATATGATATATTGATCGGTATTATTTTATGAGTAGTCTTTTACTGCATTATTGCCAACGGTATATTGTCGCTCTTGGATTTCTCATAAGATAATTTTTCCTAATTCTAAACGTTAGAATTTTATTTACTCGAATACATTTTTAATTCATATGTTCTTCAAATATTTATTTTCCGATTGATTGTTTGGGATGTGAAACTTTCAATTGAGTCAATTTATGAATCAAAATCCAAATGGGTGAACAAAGCATATGGAGGATTCTCAAAGCCTTACCACTTTTATTTATTGAATTTTCTCCATTTTAAATTGTTCATATAATCATCAAAAACACTCATTCTTTTTCTTTGTTTGATTGCTTACTTTCCTAACGCTTTTTATTTGCTAATCATTTCTTGTTCAATTTAACACTTCCTTATGGGATCGACCGTTCAAATTGTACTACAATTGACCGCTTATTTTTGTACACGTTTGGGCGTAATCAATATGTTAAGATTATGATTTATGATATGGTATGATTATGGTTATGGTATGTTAAGATTAAGACTTATGATTATGATTATGGTATGTTAAGATTATGATTTATGATATCTTATAATTATGATTATGATACGTTAAGATTATGATTCTCATACGTTTGAATATGAGTTATGACAAAGTAATAGTCAACTAATAACATGAATATTTAATATGATGAGTGAATATTTGAGTATAATACACTCCTCTATGAAACATGTTAGGAGTTAATACGAAGCATGTCATATTATGATTACTTATCGGTTGGTAAGAATTATGAATTATTTCACTATGTATATTGAGAAAAATTATGAGTACTTGAATTAGGTATTCAAATTAATATCGCTTATGTCTACATTTATGTTCATGTCTCTTTTTACAAAGAAATTATTGTGTTGCATTGCATCCATATTTAGAGTAGCTAGTTTACTTGTTTACTAAGCTTCCTAGTTAACTAGGATTTCTTGTGTTGCAGGAAAAAGAAAAGAAAATTGTTAAGATAAAAGCTCAGTGATCGGGGAAGCAGATTGAAGTGAACGTGCATATGAGGATAAGACTTGAAGCGTCAAACTTTGATATTAATTTTTTAGAGTTAGTCTTATGGCTTCAATATGATTTTCGTAAAGTTATGTTTTTAATTAAAGAGCCCCTTTTAAGCACCTTTCTCTTTTCAAATTTTAGAACTTTCATGTTTTGATTAAGAATTTGTAAGCCTTTAAAAGTATAAATATTCCGTATTGTTATGACTATGTTATATATATATATGTGTGTGTGTGTGTGTGTAAAAAAAAAAAAAAAAAGATCCATAAATATAGTATGATATGTATGTAAATGTGTCATGTTTTTTCATGATGATTTATCGTCGGCCTAACATAGTAGGTGATTAGCGGCGGATTGTGACAAATAGATAGTGATCATCATTCATCATAGATTTATAAATATAATATATCTCTTATACAGAAACAATGAACATCTGACACACATATATACACATATTAGTGCTACTCTTTCATAATACAGTAAAATTCCAAGTAGAATTAAGTTAGATATTCTCCATCTATTTCATGGCTTTCTTTTATAAAAGAAGAGAACGAGATAATAATGTTCTTTTTTTTTTTGAAAAAAAAATGATATAATAAAATTTGTCGAGAGAGGAAGAGAGATTTTGCCACCCTTACGTCTTTAGTATCATGCAATTTTGTTTTGAGAATTCTGCACTAATAAAGTGATGACTGAAATGTTTAGTATTTAATCTTGGGAAAATTTCAAATTTAACCATTATTTTTCTAAATTTATTATTTTTGCCAATACAAAAATACAATTATATTACTTTATTGATGGCAGTTTTAAAAATTCTCTTTAATCTTTATGCTCCTCTAATGAGGTGACATTCATGTAGATATTATGTGAAATAGGCCTAGCATCACACGTTAAGTCTAGTTTTTTTTGTTTTTTTCTTTTTCTAAAGTCTAAACTCGTGAAGTCTAGTTATCCACTCATACAATTTTGATGTATAACTTGCTCAAATCTTTCCACAAAAGGGTTATATTCGGAAATTCCTTGCCAAAAAGCAGTGCTCCTATTATTCACCCCTAATTTTCAGTAATTTCCCACTTTCTAATGTCATTCCATGCTGTAACTCGAGCATGTGGGCTTTGATCCCATTTTCCGTCCAACTGGGCCGTTGGGCTTAACTTGGTAATCTTGACAAATATGTGCAGAATTTTTACTTTTTATTTTTAATTCATAAATTTTTTAATTAAATAATGACACGAATAAAAAAATTCATAATTTTTTTAATTAAATAATTAAATTAATAAAAAAATAAATATTAAAAATAAAAAATAAATATTTAAACTCGTATACTCTTAAGTTAAATTCTCTCCAACAGATCATAGCGCACCCAACAAATGACAAAAATGAAAATAAAGGCAGAGAGAGGGCATATGGGTAACTTTGGAGAGCAGAATTGAGATTGACAGAGCATTTTCAAAACAGCCTGTCTTTGCGGGTGGCCCCCAAAAATCAGAGGGGCCACGTGGCAAGCAGATCGGGTACAAGGAAGTTGGAGGAGAGAGAGAGAGAACAGTGTGGTTTAAAATCGAATTTCATTTGGGTTTTGACGCACATTTCGACGTGGTTTCCGTTTTCATTTCATCTATTTTTTGAACCAAAGGGCGGGCACCTCTCATTACAACAGAGATTGGAAGAAGCTCCCTTTTCTTCTCTCCCTCTCTCCATCTCTCTCTCTCCTCGACGTTCGTCTTCAGAGCATTTCTCTATCTCTCCAAGGTGACTTTTCCTCGTGAAAGCATTCTCTGTATCGTCTTTCGTTTAGGGACGTATGAAAGAGAAATTTGTGTGAATATGATCCGTTCACTCGTTACAGTGTTTTTTCTTAAAAAAACACATTAGAATGGTTATGAATTATAGTTGTGAATTCATGAACTGTCCCCTAAGCTTTTGAGAAAATGGCGGTTTCTTAGGGATCTAAATCTTGATTGTTAATCGTCTCGTCTTTTACTTGAGCTACCACGGATCTTAATTTTCTCTGAATTTTTTATGTTTTTTTTTTTTTGAGAATTTTTATCTTGGTGTTTGGATCTATGGAAAAAGTTGGATTTTCTGTAGTCATGTGGATGAGTTTTGAATGGCCGATCGTTTGATGCGGATCGGCCACATTGTGTTCGGACTTTAATGAATTTGATAAAATCTGTCCTTATTGGATGTAATGCGATCATTATTGTTTGAAATTTGAGCTAGGATTTGGATTTGGACGGATTCGATTGATTGTTTGATTACGTAATTCGTGACATATTAGATTTTCTGTTTCAATTTTCTACGATTTTTTTTTTTTTGGAGAAACTTTCTATGAATTGTTTGATTGCGTAATTCGTGACATGTATTTCTTCGCCAAGATAATTCGTGTTTATATCTCTGATTACGGAATTCTGAGGCATTTTTCTTTGCCACATAATCCATTTTTGTGTCCCCAACTGTCTTTGATGTCATATTATTGAACAATGTAGATCAATTGGACTTAGGATCTTGAAGCTGATTGTGCTGTGAAATTTCAAAATAAATGATTTTTATTTATCAATTTATTATTAAAAAATGAAATGCCTTTGGTGAAAATATTTTATATGATATGTTGCAATGTACTTTTGAATTCGTTTATTTTTCTTCCCAGAAATGAGAATATTTCCAGCCAATTATTTCAATGTTACTTGTATTGAATGGGGATTATTACTGTTTGCTCGATTAGGTAGTTTTAACCAATGATTCTAGCAGTGTCTTTTAGCATGTAGAATAAATCATGGTCTATCTTATGTTTTAATAATTCATGGTGAGTTTCTTTTCATATTTCTGCTATAAATTATTTTAATTTGATAGGTTTCTGCAGGTATTAGAAGATGGCTGACGCTGAGGATATTCAACCACTTGTCTGCGACAATGGGACTGGAATGGTCAAGGTACAATATTGAGATATTTTTTTCTTTCACATTATGCTGACAAAAATGTAAAGCCTTTTATGACTTCTCTTTGAATATGTGTGCCATGTCAGTATTGAATTGTTAATGATGCATTGTGATTTTGTGGTATTCTGAACTCTTTAGGCTGGATTTGCTGGAGACGATGCTCCAAGGGCTGTGTTTCCTAGCATTGTCGGTCGACCTCGTCATACTGGTGTGATGGTTGGGATGGGGCAAAAAGATGCATACGTTGGGGATGAGGCTCAGTCCAAGCGTGGTATATTAACTCTGAAATACCCAATTGAGCATGGTATTGTCAGCAACTGGGATGATATGGAGAAGATTTGGCATCACACCTTCTACAATGAATTGCGTGTGGCCCCAGAAGAACACCCAGTTCTACTCACAGAAGCACCTCTCAACCCAAAAGCTAATCGTGAGAAAATGACTCAAATCATGTTTGAGACCTTCAACACTCCTGCAATGTATGTGGCTATACAGGCTGTTTTGTCCCTTTATGCTAGTGGTCGCACAACTGGTAAGCAATCTTACTAATTTAATTTATCTTAGAGATTTGAGTGTGGATCAGCCAATCTAGAATCAGTATATAGAGTTCAACTTCGACTGAGCAAAAATAAAAATATGGAATTTGTTTGAAGATAGTATTATCATTTATAAGAGCATAGGTTAGATATTGGAGATGTTACTGAACTGGTATCAAGATGAGGTGTATCTGTGCCTCGGAGTAATTAAAGATTCTCTATTGGTCTTTAAATGTCTATCTCTTTGAATGATATCTACAAGTTTCATTTGATAGGTTGGATACACTTCTCTCGGTATTTATATAGTCATTCTTTTAGGATGTTCATCCCAGTGCAGCACAAATAGATGTTTTTGAACTTGTATGTCAATAACCACTATATATGTGTCTATATATATATCCCTTCTAGTCGTGGTACATGCATAGAAGACAGTAATACTGTAGTAGTATTGGGGTGGTTATTCTTCTAGCAGAATGCGTATCGCTTTCATCTATTTAATTTCTCAAATTTTGTATAGGTATTGTTCTGGACTCTGGAGATGGTGTCAGTCACACCGTTCCCATATATGAGGGGTATGCCCTCCCACATGCCATCCTTCGACTTGACTTGGCAGGACGTGATTTGACCGATGCACTCATGAAAATCCTAACTGAGCGTGGCTACTCTTTCACAACCACAGCCGAGCGCGAAATTGTGAGAGACATGAAGGAAAAGTTGGCATATATTGCCCTAGATTATGAGCAAGAGCTTGAAACTGCCAAGACAAGCTCTGCTGTTGAGAAAAGCTACGAGTTGCCTGATGGTCAGGTCATCACCATTGGTGCTGAACGTTTCCGTTGCCCAGAGGTCCTCTTCCAGCCTTCCATGATTGGAATGGAAGCTGCAGGAATTCATGAGACCACATACAACTCTATCATGAAGTGCGATGTCGACATTAGGAAGGATCTATATGGAAACATTGTCCTTAGTGGTGGATCTACCATGTTCCCGGGCATAGCTGACAGAATGAGCAAGGAAATCACTGCTTTGGCTCCTAGCAGCATGAAAATCAAAGTGGTTGCTCCACCTGAGAGAAAATACAGTGTCTGGATCGGTGGCTCCATTCTTGCATCTCTAAGCACTTTCCAGCAGGTGCGTTAATTAATAATACATGGGACTTGCGATAATGATAAAAGGCCGTTAAAATCTTGTTAACTTGTAGGTTCGATATGTTTTTTAATTAGAATGCACGTCACTTTGAAATATTAGATTGTGGCAATGACCTTTTACCTTTTAGTTATGGCTTCATTAGCTCCTTTTTTAGATTAATTACAAGGTCTGTTTAGGCTCATCTTTCTTCCAACATTTTTATGGGTGTTATCATTTTGTGGATTCTCTTATTATATATTATAACTCATAACAAAAGTTGACAATTATATGCAGTCACTTATCATGTCAAAATTGAGGATGTACTTCATTTTTGGAAATATTAATTGAGTTTATTGTGGTGTATGTGGAAAACAGATGTGGATCGCAAAGGCAGAGTACGACGAGTCTGGCCCATCAATTGTGCACAGGAAGTGCTTCTAATTATGTTGGCTTGGAGCATTGGAAGTGTAATGTCCCATTTCTCGGATATGGTCCCAAATTTTCGTGTCTTATGTTGTTTAAATATTGAACCAAGTTCATGGCAAAGAGATTTAACTCTTTTATTATTGTTATTACCCATTTATCGTTGTTTATATTCGTTCCTGTCTCTAGTTGCCTTGCCTTCATATAGCAAATATGAATTGTTATGGTTTAATGTCTTCACATTAAGGAATCACATTGCTAGGCTTTTTTTGTGTTTTGGGAAACCCAATTATAGTTTGGAGACACCTAAGTCACTTTTCCCCAAGACTTTGGATTGGCACCAGATCACATGCAGTCCGTCTCGGCAAAGAGTACTCTTATTTATCCCATCAAAGTTAAAACACTGCTATTTACACAAATGAATCTCGTTAGGTGAGTAGGTGTAACATTTTAAGAAATTAAACATAATTAATTAAGATAATTGAGATTTATTAGTGTGTCTAATCTGATTTAAATAATTAATTAATTTTATTAAATGTTTTTGGTATTTAAGTTTAAATATTTTCAAGGAATTTAAACATTTTCAGTATTTATATTTGTTATCTTAGGAGTGTGTGTAAACACATTTTCTAATCTATTTTTCTAAATATCTTTGATGTTTATCTTTTTTCTTTTTCTTTTTCTTTTCTTTCTTTTTCTTTTCTTTCCTGTGCACACTCTCTCTCTCTGTCGTTTCCCTCCCACTCTCCCTCTCTCTCTCGTTTCTCTCATTCTCTCCTATAGCTCTCTCTCTTACTCTCTTAAAAATTTGTCAAATCTTCCGAATCTTAAACTAAAGAAGAACTCAAGGAGTTTTCAACGTCAAGAGAAAAATTTAGGGTAAGATTTTTGAAAAACTTCTCCTGAATTTCAAATTTTTCCGTTAGAAAAATCTATTCTTAGTTTAAAGTGGATTTTGATGGATTTTGGGTAAAATCGTGGTGAAAATTGGGAAAAATTAGTTCTTTGAACTGGATTTGTCATTTGAAACTTGGATTAGTGTTGGAACTTTGGGCCGGCGGGCAGGCCCGAGGCTCGAATTTTTTGGGCTCGGCGGGCAGGCCCAATCGCCGGCCCGTCCAAAGTTGTAAATTCGGGCTCGGGCATCCCGAAAATGGTCACCACGCCGGAGCCCGCCGCCGTGTAGGCGCCGTCAACCGCCGTCCGCCGGAGTTTGTTTTGAATTTTTCTGGCCAAGCTCGATTTGCCTGAATGCCCGAATCGCCCGACTGCCCGAGAAACGGTCAAAATTTCAACCATTGGTCCCCGACCTAAAAATAAGCTTGAAAACCCAAATTTTGCCCGAATGCCCGAACTGGCCGAATGCTCGAAAACTTGTCCAACGGCTAGTTTTTTTATCGTTGCCGTCTGAACCCGACCCGCCGAAACCCTAAAGTAGCCGTTGCACCCGATTTTTAAAAAAAAATTAATTTTTTAACCCAAAAATTTCCCTATAAGTACCCCTCATCTCCCACACATTTTTCTCACTCGAACTCTCTCAATCCCTCTCAATTTCTCTCAATCTCTCTCAATCTCTCAAATCTCTCTCACAATTTTTCCAAAAGACTATCACATTATCCTAAAGCTCTCTCTCTCAAATCGCTCTTAGTTTTTTATAATGGATCCTTTTGGTTATAGTGGTATTCCCGTTGATGCCCAACACAACGTGGAAGAATGGCAATTTCCCACTAATGAATTTGTTACGCAGGAATATACTAATCCAAGCCCTAGTGGACGTACTGGAGGTCATGGTCGCAATGGTGGTGCGCGTGGAGAAGCGACGAGTGCCAGTGCGACTGTGTCTGCGTCTGCAAGTGTTGCAACCTCTAGGAGGAAATGCAAGCGCATCTTGACAGTTTGGGATCACTTCGACACAATTGAGGAGATCGACAATGAAGGTAACACTAAACATATAACTCAATGTAAATATTGATTATCTAAATTACAAGGTGATACTATTCACGGCACCACACACTTTAGAAGACACTCCGAAAAGTGTCTTCAAAAGCTTAGCCAATTCGGCAGATCTGAACTCCGCCAAACACATATCTTTTGATCACGCAACCGGTGGTCTAACCACTTGGAAATACGATCCGCAAGTAGATCGTATGGAAGTTTCACGAATGATAGCTGCTTTAGATAAACCACTTAGTTTTGTAGAGCATCCTAATTGGCAACGATATATTAAGATTGTACATAATCATAATGCACAGTTCACTTCAAAAACTACTCTTATGAAAGATTTATTAAAATTATTTAAAAAAAGAAAAAAATCATTAATAAACCTTTTACACTCGACTAGCGGGTGCGTTGCGTTAATGGCAGATATTTGGTATGCCGTTGCCAATAAAGATTATTTAGCTGTAACCGAACATTACTTTAAAGGATTTGATTTAGATAAGAGAATATTAGGTTTTAAATATGTTCTAGGATCACATAGCGCGGATTTAATATATAATATCATTTTAAATGTAATTGATGAATTTAGATTAAGAGATAAAGTAATGGCTATAACATTAGATTATGATAGTGCCAATACAAAAGTAATTGAGTTCTTTAAAAATGATTTAAGTTTATTCGGTGACAGTACTATTTTCCACCAACGTTGTGCATATCACGTAATTAATTTAATTGTTAAATCCGGTTTAAAAGAAATGGGTAATCACATTAAAAGAATTAGAGATAGTTTTGCATGGATTCAAGGTAGTAACCAAAGACAAGAAGATTGGTTTAAGTTCTTACAAGCATTAAATATACCTCCTAAAGCATTAGCGTTAGATATGCCTATAAGATGGAACTCAACTTACTTAATGCTTCAACAATGCATCCCCTATAAGGATGTTATAACAAACTATATGTGTGCAAAAGTAGGAGTAGGACATATAGACGCATATGATTAGCAAATTGCCGAAGTTTTGTATCAATTTTTAGGTAGGTTTCATGAAATTACTCTAAAACTTAGTGGGACATATTACCCAACATCACATTTAGCTTTAGGTGAACTTTTACGAATTAGTATTTTATTTAGCAAATATAGGGATGACCTAATCTTAGGAGTTCCTATCTATTATATAGAAAAGAAATTTATAAAATATTGGTCTAAGTTGCCTTTATTGTATGATTTAGGTACTATTTTTTATCCTAGATTAAAATTAGAAGGTTTAGAAAGTGGTTTAGAAAACTTAAGTGAATTTTTAGGCGTCAATTGTTTGGACCAATGTCCAATAATAAAGGAAAAAATATATTCGATCTATAGTAAATATGAGATTAGGTTTAGAAGCACAAACTCTAGAGTACAGAAACCGCAACAATAAGACAAAAACTCGCATTCATTCTTGAATATTTTCGGGTTGAAGAAGAAGAATAAGACAACTCAAACAGAAGCTGGGAGTAGATCTTCATCAACAAGTGGCAGTAGCAGCGGCGGCGGCAGCTTCAATGAGCTTATGCCGTACCTCAGTGAATGCTTAGTAGTCGACGGTACTAGAGAATCGTTTGACTTAGTTCAATGGTGGAGGGCACGGGCATTAACTTGGCCAATCCTAACTCGATTGGCAATGGATATATTTTCAATCCCAGTCTCCACTATTTCATCCGAACAAGCCTTCAGTACGACAAGAAGAATATATGAGAAAAAAAATGCATTGCAAAGGGACATTGTTGAAGCCTTGGTCTGTATTAAGGATTGGGATCGGGCCAATCAACGTCTACAGGATACAATTTCACCGGCAAGCCAAGAATGGATCGATGAATTTAATCGATTAACTTTTAATTTTGAAGACGATCCTTCAGCTTCAAATTAAATTGTAAATTTGTAATTTGTAAATATGTATTTACTTTTGACATTGTAATTGTATAACTTTGTAAGTTTGTAAAATTTGTAACTCGTCATAAAATGATTGCACTCTTTTTTCCTTGCCAAGTTTTTATCTTAATTGGGTTTTTCTTAGTAAGGTTTTTAACGAGGCAATCATGAATTACGAATTTAATATACATCATTAATATACATGATTAATTTATTATATTATGTTAATAATGTCTGTTGAATGTTGATTTTAATTTTTATAGAATTTTAACACAAAATAACTTAATAATTATAAAAATTAAAAAATATTATAAAAAATTTAGGCTATTCAGGCGGGCTCAAGCGACCAGGCTGGGTTCGAGCAGCCAAATATAAGCCCGCAACCCATTCAAGGGCATTTTCAAGCTCGGGCGGGTCAGGTCGGGCTTCGAGCAAAAAATCAGTATTTTCAGGCAATCGCAGGCAGCCCATCCAAAGTTCCAACACTAACCTGGATTTAGTAATTTTCCTTTCAAATATCTCGGATTAAACTCAGATTTGCAGGTTTTTGAGCTGATTCGGTAAGTTTTCTCACCCTGCAGATCCTCACCGGTCAGCACACTACTAGTCGACCGGTGGTGATACATCTGTTTGTCACCGGTCGGCCGGTTGACAGAGGAAAAGAGGCATAATTTTCTTAAATGTTGTTTTGACCTCGATTTTTAAAGAGAACCCAAATTAGCTTCATTTGGGGGCCTAAAGTAGATAGATTAGCATCTTTAATCCATGTCTTGAGATCAAAATCCTTGAAATGATGATTTGAAGGCTTCGAAGAAGCGAAAGCTAGGATAGTGCAACGCTAGCCACATGTTTGGTGCTTAAGAGGTATGATTTCTTGTCATTTTCTTTGACAGCCTATTTTAAAAAGTGTTGGCCTTACAAATGTTTTAAAGAAATGACACATTTGTGAAAGAAAAACATTTTAAAACAATAGCTTGATTTTAGCTATTGGAATTATAATGAACTATTTTAGAGTTTTAATGAATGATTTCTTAAGATAAGATATCTTCCGAACTGGTAAGCATGCTAATGGCCTAAATAGGATATGAAGATCGTATCCTTGGGGGTAGAACCTGAAACCCGAACCGGGCTACTACGGTGGTGATAAGGCTTGTGCTTGTGGTCGTGTAAGTTTATATTTCCTTTCAGAAAAATGATGTAAGGTTCTGGCTGTTGTATTGGAATTGAATATCTTTATTTATTTACTTATTCATTTATTTACTTGTTATAAAGTTTATTTCAAAATACATCCTACATGGCCTTCTGCTCATGTTTTCTTCTATTTCTATAAATATTAAACCCTTTCCAGGCGACGCTAGAAGCAGTGTTGAGTAACTGAAGTAGTTGCTACCGTCCGACCCAGTGAGGATTATGCCAACATCCTTGTGGAACAATGTAAGGATTGTAAATTCTGAGAATGTAAACTTTAAATCTCTAGACTGTGGCTGATGTCTATAAAGGATATTTACATGTTCATGTATGTACAATATTGTATATCCTGTGGGTGGAACCCTGAACGATGCCGGAGGCTTAGTTTAAAACTTATTTTTCAGAAAGTGTGAAAGTCCCCATCACTTTCTTGTAATTTAATTTCAGCAAAAATGTGGGGCTTGTTTAGAAATTCCCTTAATATTTTACTTTTGGTTTTTATTATTATATTTTTAAATGTTTAATTACTTTCTTAATCATGCTTAATCTCTAAACGAGCCTCCACGTCACTAACCCCTGTTTTGGGGCGTGACAAGACTTGGTATCAGAGCCTTAGGTTTAGAAACCCTAGGATTGTACATACATGTGTGACATCAGGAATCCACTAAACAATCTAGTTTCTTTTTAGTTAAAGGAGATGCCACCGCGTCGTAGGTCAGTTAATCAACCGGCACCACAGAATGAGGAATTCATGGATGCCATGTATGACGCTTTCCAAGGGATGACCACTCGAGCTCAAAATTGGCAACCGGCTGAAGATAGAAAGTAAAATTATTTCTGTGAATTTAGATGTGGACCTATCCCCATAATCAACAATGAGGGAGGACCCCAGGAGGCGAAATATTAGTTTGACTCCATAGTGAAACATCTGAACACTATGGGAGTGCCGGAGGAATACTAGGTGGAATTTACAGTGTATAAGCTGGAGGGCCAAGCGAGTACTTGGTGGAAGCAAGTAAGGGGAACCGCAATCATGGACAGATTAGTGGAGAGATGGCCAGTGGTGGCAGTAGTTCATCTGGAAGTGACGTGAGTGGTCCTTATAGACCCAAGTGCCATCATTGTGGGCAAATTGGCCATATTAGGATAAACTACCCTAATCGGAATCAGCTGCCGACTCAACAGCCTCAGAGTGACATCTCTTACAGTCAGGAGAGACTGCCGCAGTTTGTGCCACCTTACCAGCCACAGCCGCCAACACCAATGTCATTCCCTCATGCGCCAACCTATCGTATGTCATATTATTCCCAATTTCGGCCTCAAGCTTCAAGATCAGTGCAGTATAGGCCAGGGAACCAGAGGCCTAATATTGGTGATAAAGGAAACGAGAAAGCGCAAAGACAAGCTTATACCCTGACATGAGGAAGTTCTGGAGGTCAAGCCAGTAACACTGTTGTTGAAGGTATGATTCTGATCTCACACTCTTTAGCTCACGTATTGGTTGATACGGGTGCTACTCGTTCGTTTATATCAAGTTCTTTTGTTCAAACTTTGAAATTGAAATCGGAGAACCTGGAAACCCCGATGATGTTGAACTCCCCACTGGGATGTGTGAAGGTAATTATTGTGTGTAGATCATGTGAAATCACGATTGGAGGTGAGCGATTGAGAGCTAATCTAATTACCCTTCCAATGAGTATGTTTGACGTGGTGGTCGAAATGGATTAGTTGTCAAAATACGGTGCAATTGTTGATTATTACCGTAATTATTACCCTTCCAATTGTTGATGACCAATTTTGCAACAGTAATTATTTATCAAGTGGACATGAACCCAATCTTTAAAAAATGACTATTGAGATATAACGTTGGAGGATGGAGAAACCTAGCCTGCTTCGCTTTCCTTCTTGCTTTGGAAGGTGAACCCGATGTAACTGGAGATAATACGGAGATTCCTATGGTGGATGAATTCGCGGATGTATTCCCTAATGAGTTACCTGGTTTACTGTCAGATCGGAAATTGACTTGATACCGGGAATGACTCATATTTTCATTCCTCCTTACCAAATGACACCTGCTGAAATGAAAAAATTAAAGAAGCAGCTCGGTGAGTTAGCGAAAAAATAGTATATCAGGAACAGTACTTTCCCATGGGGTGCACCTGTGTTGTTTGTGAAGAAACACAACGGATCTCTTCAGTTGTACATTGACTATCGTCAATGGAATAGAGTAACTGTGAAGAATAAATACCCATTGCCGAGAATCGATTAACTATTCAATCAGTTGGGTGGATCACAGTATTACTCTAAGATTGGCTTGAGATCGGGATACCATCAGCTTAAAGTTAAGGAGGAAGACATCCTAAAAACTGCTTTTAGAACCCGGTATGGGCATTTCGAGTTTCTGGTGATGCCTTTTGGGTTGACGAGTGCCCCAGCTGCATTCATGGATTTAATGAACCGGGTTTTCTGGCCTTACTTAGATCAGTTTGTGATTGTCTTCATCGATGACATCCTGGTTTACTCGAAGACTTGGGAGGAACATGAGCAGCATTTGAGAATTATTCTTCAAACTCTTCGCGAGCACCAATTGTATGCGAAGAAAAAGAAGTGTGACTTCCGGCTAACGAAAGTGAAGTTCCTTAGACATGTAATATCTGGACAAGGAATTTTCGTAGATCTTTCAAGTGCCCCAGTCCTGAAGGCCAGACTTTGACTATGAGTCATGACAAGAAAGGTTGTTGGCAAAGTGTGATTGCTAATTCTGTCATTAAAAGTTAATGTGTAGCAGCTTGTGAAGCAGCAAAAGAAAGCAACCTAACTCTAGAAATTCTTAACTGATCTGGAAGTTGTTCCAGAGATAGATCAGTCATAGATACCTAGAAAGTTTCAGGATTGGAGACATATTCTACCTGCTTTAGGACAAGTGGGAGATTGTTGGGAATGGTGTCCTAGAAGCATGAGATGTAATAGGATATTTATTATTTATTTAATAAAAGAGTTTATTCATTATTTTATGTGCATATATTTATGAATATCAATAAAAATTCCATGATTATTTATGTAACCTTAAACATTGTATATAAGTGTTATATACAAGAGGATAATGTTTAAGGGTAATAATCAAAAAGTAATGTTCATAATGAATTTAAATTAAAGTTTAGAATCTTTAATTAAAACATTATTAATACATGTCATTCCCATTTAGAATGGAACGGTGTTATCCGCACTGTTAATATAGCGAGATATTGAATGAGTGTATTTCGCATAATGAGATTATGTGGAACAATGACACATACACAATATGAATTTCTAATAATTCCGTTAAGTATAGAAATTCTAATTGAGTCTACCGATGGTCATATATAGGATGATCTTAATCCTGAGTTCTTAATAGACTCCTATTTATGGATTTGTGTCTTTTGATTTACTCGGTACAGATTCTGAGATCCTGAATCCTATTCCTTGTATTTTGGAGACATGATGAA
>NW_010365505.1:282134-286159 GCF_000414095.1 Morus notabilis
AAAAATTTTTCTCCAAAAATTCCACATCGTGCATGCGTTGGTGTTTGTGGAAATTTGAGTGTTTATTGTAACCCGTTTTGTCTCATGTGTGCCCACACACACGTCTTCGTGGATTCTAGGAATTGACGTGGAAGACATTGGTTTTCTAAACACAAAGATTGGAGCGAGGACTGTTCGTGGTCAAAGAACTCAAGTTATCATCCGAATCGGCTTCCAGGGATTTTTCCTGATTGAGTTCTTAATAAATGAAATAATGAGATTAATTTATTCGTGCATAAATTAATATAATCTATAGAGTATCTCAAAAGTTTTATGAAAATTTTTGTTATACACGATCCGCCTCTTCCCCGCACCACCACGCTTCCGCAGCCGGATTCGATTCGGAGACCAACAAAGGAACCATATGAAGTATATTCTGACACATCAAGGAGTAGACTTGGATGTGTTTTAATGCAAGGTGGATGCGTTGTAGCCTACGCATCTCACCTATTAAAGCCACATGAACAAAACTACCCCACTCATGACTTGGAGTTGGCAGCAGTAATATTTGCTCTAAAGATATGGATATGCTATCTTTATGGGGAAAAGTTCCATGTCTTCTCTGACTATAGGAGTTTGAAGTACTTGTTTACGCAGAAATATCTAAATATCAAGAAGAGAATATGGATGGAATACATGGAAGATTACAACTTCACGTTGCAATATCATCCTAGAAAAGCTAATGTGGTTTCTGATGCCCTTAGCAGGAAAACTACAAGAACTATGGCGTCAGTAGCTATGGAAGATTGGAAAAGGACTGAAGTTGTAAATGACTATGATCTACGAGGATTACAATCAGGCAATGGTGTATAATTTGATTTCCATACCAGCTCTTGTGCAACAAGTTAAGCAGAATCAGTGGCAAGATCCCCATCTTCAAGGAATTTGGATTCGAATTCAAAACGGAAAATAACTTGAGGATTGGAAAATCCGGGAGGATGGAACACTTTATTTCTGAAACCAGTTAGTTGTTCCCAAGGTAGATGAGATCAAGAAGACAATTCTACATGAAGCCCATAAGTCGCGATATGTCATTCATCCTGGAAGTACCAAGATGTACCAGGATCTTAAAAGACAATACTGGTGGAGATGTATAAAGAAAGACATTTGTTAATATGTCTCAAAATGTGTAACTTGTCTCCGAATTAAAGCGGAACACCAGAAACTTGCTGGAGAATTGCAGCCTCTTTTTGTTCCGGGGTGGAAATGGGAACACATCACTATGAATTTCCTGATGGGACTTCTGAGAACTTAGCAGAAGCACGATGTCATCTGAGTGGTGGTGGACAGGTTAATGAAATCTGCACCCTGTAAGGATTGTGACAACATCATTGTGGAACAATGTAAGGATTGTAAATTCTTAGAATGTAAACTTTAAATCTCTAGACTGTGGTTGATGTCTATAAATGATATTTACATATTCATGTATGTACAATATTGTATATCATGTGGGTGGAACCTTGAACGATGTCGGAGGCTTAGTTTAAAACTTATTTTTAGAAAGTGTGAAAGTCTCCATCACTTTCTTGTAATTTAATCTCAATAAAAATGTGGGGTTTGTTTAGAAATTCTCTTAATATTTTACTTTTGATTTTGATTATTATATTTTCAAATATTTAATTACTTTCTTAATCATGTTTAATCTTTAAATAAGCCTCCACGTCACTAACCCATGTTTTGGGGCGTGACAATAGGTATGATTCAACTTAATAGAACCCACTAGAGTTGAAAATTCAGGCCGCCCGCCCGGTAGTTTTAATCAGGCTGGCCCGGCCCGGCCCTAAATAACTTTATATAGGCCCAGCCCGGCCCGACGGACCTAAGGCCGGGCCGGCCCGAATCGGCTTGGCCCGGCCCGAGCATGATTTATAAAAATTAAAAAACAAATAACGAAATTTATAATAAATAGTGAATAATGTAAAATTTTAATGGAATAAGACTTTATTTATGTAGAAAAACCCATTGGGATAAAACCTTAGTAAGGAAAAAAGAGTGCAGTATTATTTTCACAGTTACAATTTATATATACTTAAGAAACAAAAATATCAAACTGTCTAGTACACTACTCCCGACATCAGAAGCGTCATCGTCAATGTATAAGTTTTGAAATTGATCCATTAAATCTCTGTCTTCGATTGTGTGTTGCATTCGCAAAGAATCATTTTCACAATCTTTTAGACATATTAGCACCTCAACCATTTCTGGAGTCAACGAAGTCCTTCTTTCTTCAATTATCCTTCCAGCTAGGGGCGGCAATACGGGTCACGACACGACAACACGAATCAAAATCGACATGAAAATTATGGGTTAGGGTTGAGGAAAATGGGGTGCGGGTCGGAATCGGGTCGACTCGAAATTGACACGAACAAAACGGGTTATTTTCGGGTTGGACCCGTGTGACCCGAAATTGACCCGCAATTCAATTTCGGGTTCAAACCCGAAACTGACCCGTAGAGAAAAAAAAATATATATATATAATATATTACAGAATACATATACTAAACCTAAACAACAATACATCTTCATTCTTCTGAATTGGAAGCCCGACCATGCCCTAGTTTCACGCCCTCTTTCTTTTTTTTCTTCTTCTTCTCTCAAAATAGCGACTCTGGTTCGCTCAAGTTTCGTTCTCTGCCTTCAAATTTTCCTCTCTGCCCTCAAATTTTGACATCCCCCTCATCTCTCAGCTGCCACCTGCCCTCAAATTTTCACAGTGAAGTTTCAGATTTGGAGCAACTCTCTCTCAAAATAGCAACAAGGTAAGTTATGTTCTTCTATTTTTTTTCTTTTGTTTTGTTTTTCTTCTTGCTTCCATTAGAAATTGTTCGGTGCACACACATTGAAAACTGAATGACTTTTTTTTTTCCTATTTTTTCCGTATGAGTTTGAAATCTGAATACGGTTTCTATTTGATGTCAAAACAACCTCCCAATTAAATTAATGTAAGTAGTTTTCAGATTTTAAAAAAATAACCCAACTTACCCAGATATTTCTCTCTCTTTCCCCGATCTACTTTTGTCTTCTCCGGAGCTTGTGCTAGTGCGCAGGCTGATGAAAACTAGCAGATCTCCACGATGGAGACGATGCCAGAGCTAGGGTGGCGTCAGTGGACGGCCACGAGCGTCTTTGTCAAGATGGGAGATAAGACGGCATCGGAGTTAGGTAGGGGCAGCGGCTTTGCAGTGAGAAAAGAATGAGAGAGAGAAGAGAAAGAAAATGAGTGACTTAGGGTTTGGATGTTTTTTTTTTTTTTTTCCTCGGCCTCTCGCTGCTTGATCTTGGTTATCATTTATTAATCGTGGTCTATCACTGTTTGACTACCGCCTATCACTACTTAACCGTGATCTATCAATGATTGATCGCAGCTTGACTACAAAATTGCTTTGTTCTTTTTTTTTATCGGATCTTTAAATTCATTAAAACGGCCATTGGCCTAATTTAAACAGAGGTTACAAATGGGAAATTTAGTTCTATATTCAAAATCCGTCAGACTTTACAATTTTATCATTCATACGTACCTCTTGATTTTTTTTATACAAACATTTTAAACAACTTGAACAAAAGCAACCTTGGATCGTCACCTAAGATTAAGGCCAACACAGTATTTGACATAATGGAAAAATAAATTTGGTGGTTACCAACCAGATTATAGAATTAAGTGTATATATATATACCTTAACTATAATTTGAT
Organism: Morus notabilis; assembly: GCF_000414095.1. Lineage (NCBI taxonomy): Eukaryota > Viridiplantae > Streptophyta > Magnoliopsida > Rosales > Moraceae > Morus > Morus notabilis. Next base: position 285,865 of record NW_010365505.1, read on the forward strand.
GACATGACGTTTTATATGGTTTGCTATAACAAATTAAGCAATCACTTAACCTTAAACATTAACTAAAATGATTACTTTTCAACTTTTGGACGTGACAATGGATATCTGGAATAAAAAACCAGATTAGATAATGGATGGGAATTTGTTTCTTTTCTTAGTATTAATTTCCTTTTCTATTTAGTTGTTTAGTTTGTGAAAGCTGCGTGGACTATGAGTTATGATTGTTTAGCTTTTGATTTGACCTATAAAACCAAGGGGTACTTATTTAGTTGTAAAATCTTTGGCTTTTTACACT
>NW_010365505.1:286815-301041 GCF_000414095.1 Morus notabilis
GAACAGGTAACATGTTGAAGCATATTAAAACTTGTTTGAGATTAGACACTAGAGATATTGGTCAAATGCTTATTTCTCGTGATAGTAGCTTGTCGTTTGGCTCTTGTAGCTTTAATTCTGAAAAATGGCGTGAGTTGATGACTGTTTGTATTGTTATGCATGATTTGCCTTTCCAATTTGTTGAGTACAAAGGATTAAGGGCTATGCTTCAATATCTATATCCTGATGTGGAATTAGTGTCTAGGAACACTGCTAAAATCGACTCTCTTAAGTTGTATGCAAGGGAGAAACTGAAAATAAAAAATATGTTGGATGCATGTCCTGGTAGAATAAGTTTGACATCTGATATGTGGACTTCATTGACTACTTATGGGTATTGGTGCATGACTGCTCATTTTCTTGATAAGAATTGGAAGTTACATAAAAGAATTCTGAGTTTTTGTCTTATGCCACCTCCACACACTGGGATAGCACTATCTGAGAAAATCTTTTCCTTATTAAGTGATTGGGGAATTGAGGAAAAGATTTTCAGTATAACTTTAGATAATGCTGCTTCAAATGATGTCTTCGTGGATGCATTGCAAAAGCAATTGAATTTGCGTGGTTTGTTGCATTTTCATGGTGAATTTTTTCATTTGAGATGTTGTGCCCATATACTTAACCTTGTTGTGCAAGATGGTTTGAAAAGTATTGATAAGTCAGTTGAGAAGATTCGAGATAGTGTTAAATATGTTAAAGAATCACAACAAAGGAAGCAAAAGTTTTTAGAATGTGTTAAGTTAGTGTCGATGGGAAGCAACAAAGGATTGTCTCAGGATGTGGTTACTAGATGGAATTCAACTTATCTTATGCTTGAAAGTGCTCTCTTTTATAGACACGCTTTCAACATTTGGAATTGAGTAATTCTAACTATAAGAATTGTCCCAACTCCGATGAGTAGGAAAGAGTTGAGAAAATATCCAAGTTCTTGAAATTCTTCTATGATGCCACACTTTTATTTTCTAGCACAAGATATCCCACAACAAGCTTGTATTTCCCAGCAATTATGGAAGGCTATATAACCCTGAAAAATGCTGCCCAAGGTGAAGATGAGTACTTGAAGTCCATGGCTATGCATATGTGGCCCAAATTTCAGAAATATTGGTCACAATTCAGCCCCATTTTAGGCATTGCACTTGTATTCGATCCACGATATAAGATGCAGTTTATTGACTTTTGCTACAAGAAAGCTTTTGGGCTTAACTCTAAGGAGTTGTTATCATTGCGTGAGAAGTTGGAATCTCTTTTTCACGAGTATGCTTTGAAGCTTGATCATTCTGTCTCACCACCCACTTGCAAGAAAAAGGACAAGGGTAAAGCACCATATGGAATGGAAGTAGATGAGTCAGATTTGATGAAGGTAATATTTATTTTTCTTATATATTTACATTCTTGTACGTAGTAATATTTATCTTAGTAGTTACTAATGTTTTATATTTTTTTTTCAGGAATTTGATGACGTTTCCAGTGATTTGTTTTATGATTCAAACAAAAAATCACAGTTGGAATTGTATTTGGATGAGCCTAGAATAAAACGGAGTTATCAGTTGGATATTCTCTCTTATTGGAAGACAAATCAGTGCCGCTACCCAATTCTTGCTGCCATGGCCCGTGATTTATTATGCATTCATGTATCAACAGTTGCTTCAGAGGCTACATTTAGTGTTGGCAGTCGTGTGCTTGATCAGTTCCGTAGCTCTCTTAAACATGAGACTGTTGAAGCAATTGTATGTACAAGGGATTGGTTGTATGGAAATGAAGGTATATTCTTCAAGTTTTTCATTGTTCTCTTAAATATTGTTACTCTCAGTCTCACAAATGCTAATCAGTAACTTTTTTTCCTAGATGGATTCAAAGTATTTCATGAAGATATGGATGAGCTCATCAACAATGTCGTTGATCTTAACATACATTCTGAAAAAACTGTCGACCAAGCTTCTAACTCCGGATGCGCTTGAATTTGATTTTTATTATGGTTATGTAATGTTTTTTTTTTTTTTTTTGCTTCATTTGAACTATGTGGTTTTAGGACTTTGTTATGCAGGTTTCATTTCATGTGATGTTTTCTTTTGCATCACGGACTTCTTTTGCATCAATGTGGTTCTCTTTTGCATCAATGTGGTTGCATCATGAATTTCATGTCATGTTGTTGCTGGAATTTTATTATCTATGCTTGGATTTTGGTACTTTGTTAAGATCTTTACAAAATGGACTGAAATCTACAATTTCGTGTCAATTTCGGTTCACCAGATTCGTGTCGTGTCTCGGGTTCGCGGGTCAATTCGTGTCGCGTGTCACTTTCGGTTCGTGTCGTGTCGACCCGCAACCTGACCGTGTCGTGTTCGTGTCACGATTCTCAATTATTTTCGTGTCACGGGTCGTGTCCGGGTCACGTGAAAAAAAAAACTGACACGACACAAACACGACACGAACACGACATGCGACACGAATTGACACCCCTACTTCTAGCTATGCTAAAGTTAGAGCCTGAAGACACCGTTGATACTGGAATAGTTAAGATATCACGTGCTAATATTGAAAGTACTGGAAATGTTACACCTTGTAGCCTCCACCATGCCAAAAATTGGAAATTGTCATCATTATCAGCATCATCTATCACCGAGAATTCTGTCTCAAGGTATCTGTTGAGCTCCTTATATTGTGTCGTCGTTGGTATTGATGGTGGTGGCATGACACTCGGAGTCGCTGTTGATGACGAACTAGAGCCACCGCGATGAGAAGATATAAAATTCCAAAACTTCTTTTTTGAGCAGGCCGGCTGATCTTGTTGCATTTGTTGAGTTGTCAAGTTACCAAACTTGTTTTCTTAAATTGCATAAATCTCAAACAACTTCTCACGTGTGTTAACAACCTATGAAGTATAATCTATGTCCAACTAGCCACCGATATGAGAAAGAACATTTCCAAGACCGGATAATTTTACTCTATGATCCAAAATAATAGCTAAACAATAAAACAGAGGAATTTCATACCAATATTTCCTAAACTTTACTTCCATTTTTTCTACTATTGGTTTAAATAACATATCATTTCTATACGTTTCAAATAAGTCTGTAATCTCACAAATTTGGTGCAACACTAATGGAGAAGTAGGATAACTAGATAATAAAACAGTAGAATCATAAAAAACCTCCAAAAAAGACACAAATCATTCACAAATAAACCAGTCATCTTCCTGCAACATTGTTTTGCCCATTTTTGTATTGAAAAAAATAGTGATAATATTTGTATATGGCAAAGTACTCTTCAATATCATATATGTTGAATTCCACCTAACAGGCATTCAAGACCAAACTTTCTAGGCTTCATACCTTCTGCTTTACAATACCTCTTAAACTCAGCAATGCGGGGGTTTGAATTATGAATCCAAGAAATGGCATTTCGAATATTGTCAATTGTAGAACTTACCATAAGCATACTTGATTTGACAATGAGGTTAATTATATGGCATGCACACCTTTGATGAAGTAAAACTCCACCACTATACGAGTTTATAAGTCCCTCCAACATTGATATCGCCCTTGCATTAGCTGTAGCATTATCTAAGGTGATAGAGATAATGCGGTCTTGTATACCAAAATCTTGAATAACACTAACAAGTCTCTCAACAATATTGTCAGCATTATGTGACAATCAATAAGTCTAAACCCAATAATTCTTTTTTACATATTCCATTTAGAGTCTATATAATGTGCAACTACACTCAAATAATCTTGATTTGCCACTCCAAATATCAGAGGTTAATGCAATTGAAAAATTTAATGCAACCATTTCAGCTATTAATGCAAGACGTATTTTCTCATAGTATGCAATCATATCACTCCTAGTAGTAGTTCTAGAAACTTTTTGAAATTGAGGACAATATGCACGTTGAATATGCGTTTCATAATGTGGGTTATCACCAAGGTTAATAGGTAAATCTAAAGCAGAAATAAGTCAACATAAAGATTCCCTAGCAACTTGAGGATTATAGGACCAAGTACTTACCGAACCATCCGGGTTTAATTGAAGTTGATTTTGTGTAGGCTCCATCCTGGCTTGATGTAGTCTAGCGCATTTAACTCCATTATCTCTCAAGTGTCGAGTTCCACTTATAAAATTTGCGTTCAAAACTTTTTTATAATATATACATGTAGCTAATTTTATTTTCTTACCTCCAGCATCAATTTTCTCTTATGTAGTGAAGTATTTCCAACATTCTGCACGTCGTCTTGCATGTTTTGTTGTCGTTGATGATGTTGAACCACTTGAGCCTATCGGCATTTCTGAGGGTTGATTCAGTTGAATATTAATATTTTGTGACATGTCACCTACTTGGTCACCCTCCTCCATTCGATGAATTGTTGCTTCTTCAATGTCTTGATCATCCATTCGATAGTAGTCAACACCATCAAGACCATACATATACATATTTGGTTCCATTTTCTATTTCCTACAATAATAATAACAACAACAAACATATTAATACATGCTAACACTAAAAATTAAATATTCGCAATAAATTAGATATAAAAAAATTAAAACATTTATAATTCTAAAATTTATCAATACCTTGATTACTTAATATGGATAATGGAATTGTGACTTGAAAATTGAAGTAGAGACTAGAGTAGAGATTAGAGAATCACCAACATTTTTTTTTTGAACAAAAATGAAATAACAAAATTGAGAGAATTAATGTGAGTGAGAATTGAGAGTTGAGAAAAAATTGGAGAATAAGAAGAGAATAGAGAGAGTGAAAGTTGTGTTGTGTGAAAAAATGGGTTAATGAAGGGTATATATAGATAAAATTTAGAGATTTGGGGGGGGGGGGGGGGGGGAAAAAAACCAAAAAAAAAAATTGGAGGGGGGGGGGGGACAAGTAACCAAGAAAAAAAAAAGCAGAGGGCTAGAGGCCTACAGCCCTCTGCTTCAGACTCACTGCCGTGAGGCAGTGAGTCAGTCCAACAGTAATATTATCGTTGGGCTTGGGCCAGAAACATGTAACCAAGAAAAAAAACAGAGGGCTGCAGGCCTGTAGCCCTTTTCTTCAGACTCACTGTCGTGAGGCAGTAAGTCAGCCCAACGGTAATATTACCGTTGGGCTTGGACCAGAAACATGTAACCAAGAAAAAAAAAAAGTAAAGCCCTCTGCTTCAGACTCACTGCCATGAATCAGCCCAACGGTAATATTACCGTTGGGCCAAAAACAAGTAACCAAGAAAAAAAATTTTAGGCCTTTGGGCCATTTCGGGCTATTTTCGAGCCGAGCTCGGGCCGTTTGCGGGCCTAAAATTACGGCCTAGCCCGGCCCTACACTAGGGCCGGGCCGGGCTCATGCTTGTACGGATTCGGGCTGGGCCGGTCCCTGGGCCCATAGTAACGGGCTTCGGATCGGCCCGTCTAGCCCGGTCTAAATTTTCAGTACTAGAATCCACCATTTTATGAGTACGGGGCTTTATCTCTATGGGGGATAAATATCATTTTTTCTCGGCGATGACCAATTGAACACAACAGCCTGGTTTTGACATGACCTCTTTACTCGGTTTCTTTGCTTGTGTGGGTAATATAGGAATAATAATGGTGGGTCTCTTTTTGCTCTCGTTGGCTTTCAATCGTTAACACTCATTTGCATGTGAGTAAATTTGATTTACTTTATCTGGTAAAACAGTATAATTTTGTTATAGATATTTAGCGAAAATTTTCCGAATTCCTAATGAAAGTCGAACTCCAACCGTGTTATGTGGAATTCCTACAATATTACAATACTAATTAATGCATGCAAGACTAGGACCATGTGACGTGAGGACCCATGCTTCCGAGTACTTTGCTTAGTTAGGACTTAGGAGTTTATTGTTGTTATTATTAAATAAATGTTAGTATTAATTTTTTTTTACTTTTAAATTTTAAATTTTATTAACATGATATATTATTATTTAAATAAAAATGAGATAATAAATAGTGACAAAATGGATAATATAAGCGTTTCTTTTTTTATTATTATTATTTTGTGTGGAGAGAGTAGTTTAGGACGTGAGTTGAGTACAACTGTACAATGCAAGGACATATTGGAGAGAAGATATTGTTCTTTTATATTTTTAAGTTATGGTGACTTGAGTGATGATTTTAAGTTGAGTTTGAGTTATAACTTGAGTTGAAATTATAACTTGAGTTTGTGTTTAGATGTACACATTTGAATTATGATTTGAATTGATAATCTATTTTAGTTTGTATTGGGTGTGTCAAAACTTAAATTTATATTTAGATAGTATTTTAATAAAAACTCAATTGTGATAAAAAATTTTAATAGAGTATATGAGTGGAGTTTTATTCGTCTTTTTATTGTGAATGCATAGAAAAAAAAACATTTCAATCAGAATTAAAACGAAAAAGTAATTACATTTTTAAGAATAAAAAAAATATTGTTCATTAACTTGAATTCGAATTTATGAACTCGAGTTGAAAGAAAAATTTGAACTTAAGTTTAGCTCTAAATTTGACTTCAAACTCGAGTTTAAACTCAAATTTTTTAAAAAAAATATAAATTTAAATAAAATTATAATTTAAATTCAAATTTTTTGTTTAACTTTATTATAAAAAAACAACCCATTAAAATCTTAGCCCAAAAATGAATAAACAAAAAGGCGACACGATTTTCATAGTATTCGACATGCTTATAGGTGTAGGTTTCCTTATCTACTGCCGTCATTCGCGCTCAATACTACCAGACTACTATTTGTCCCGCATTAGAAAGAAAAAAAAAAGAATACTTTTAATAATGTCACTTCTACATTCAAGTAAGATAGCTGTTGCTTTATTAAAAAAATAAAGATATATTCTTGTATCGTGTTTATTTTATATGAAAATGAAGGTATAGTTAGGTACAACTTATTTCATAATGATGTGACATGAAATGAATAGCATTCTTTGACAATTTGCCATCTCTCTCCTTCTCCGTAGATATTGAAGTGTAAAAGAAACTTTTGTCATTATTGTTTTTTTTTTTAAGCGAGAATTCACCACTTTAATTGTTCCGAATGCTGCAATTTTCCATTAAAAAAAATGCTGAAAACTAAATTTACACGATGAAGACATGATAATCACGAGGAAAATCCTCATTAAGAGAAGATGTCTGAAACCTACCCCAACAACTAAGATGAAACTAATTCTATGAGAGAGACGAAAAAAGAGAAAAAAAAATATGAGGATTATTGATATTTTTATATATAATAATAGCAAAGAAACGGAATTCTGTAAAAGAACACGTGTATCAGTAAAAAGATACAAACTATAATTTATTACAATATTTTCTCTCACTCATAAAAAAATATACATAAATTAAAAATAATTTTAATCACATAATTTTAATTCATAAACCAAATTATCTCCTAAAAAAAATCAAATTCGTCTTTTCATTCCAAAGAATGAATGAGCTCCTGGGTGAAGAGCCATACACTTTCGGGTCTCCTTCTCCTGTCTCCATCGCTATCAAGTCATCACGAAAAGGTCAAGCCTTCTTTGGAAAATCATCAAATTACTCAGATTTACCAAAAAATCAATTATCATTATTATAATTTCCCCAAAATCTCACTTAGACTTAAACCAGGCATATTTTTGTTCCCCACATGATTATAGTTCGACTTTTCCTAGGCCCCCGCGACCATGGAGCTCTTAAGGCCTTCGAGTCCTCCCACCCACGCCCATTCCCCGGTATCCCTTTATGGGTTCTCTTTTCCGGCGACTTCCCGACGTGGGTTAGACCGCGCTGGCACTTCCCAGTTGCCGGAGATCGTTGAAGAGGAAGGGAATAACAACAAGGTACACGTGGCGCTTGGCAAGTCTGAGGAGAAAGCAATGAGCTTGCTCAATTGGACTTTCAGGCGTTTCCAGGGAAAAGAAATTTGTATTCTTCATGTTCATCTGCCTTCTCAGCTCATTCCCACTTTATGTAAGTCTCTTCGGCTTAATGGGTTTTATTTTTTTATTTTTTGTCGGGAAATTTGCCTCAATTTCTTCTTTTTTTGTGTGCATTTTCGTATATATACCCCAAATGGACATCTGAATTGTGTAGGTTTTTTTTTTTCCACTTTCATTATTTTCTTTTTTTTTTCCTGCTCCGTTTAGTGGGCGAGAAAATAAAGGAAAGAGGAAAATTTTCTCAAGAAATTGAGAATCTTGCTTTATATTTTGCAAGGGTAAATGCGCACAAGCGTTGTTTTTTAATTGATGGAGAACTCGATATCAAACTTCACGGAAAGGAGAAAAAAGAAGAGCACATATATATATATATTTTTCCCTTAATGCCTTTTCGTTCTGTAAATTGTCTCTTAAAATTACTTTCTTGTTCATGATTTCTATTGCGCAGTGGGAAATCTGCCGGCAACCCAAGCAAGTGCCGAGGTGGTGTCTACGTATAGAAAGTTTGAGAAGGAACAAATGTCGAAGCTTTTACAAAGATACTCGAACTTTTGCTCTAGAGCAAAGGTTTGCTTTTTATTTTCTGCCAAAAAAAAAAGTTAGCTTTTTTGTTTTTCAATTTACAATTTTTTTTGGGCAAGTACGACTGTGGCTTCATCTTGTTGCTTTCTTCATTACTTAAGCAAAATGCTGTATTGCTTTCAGTACTTAATCACCTGAATTATTCTTGATATACCTGTTTTTTTTTTTTTTTTCATGTGACAGTATTATGTATTGTACTCCTTGATATATTTATATATTCTTTACTGGATACACTTAGCATAAGAAAACTGTGATTGAATTTTCCTTGTTTCTCCAAATGGTTTTTAAGTCCTGTTTCTGAGGACCCTTTTGTGTTTTAAGGAAAGGGAGAAACAGTAATAGCCCAAAGATCGTGCAAATAAATATGAAACAACTATTAAAGGAAATATACAGTTTTCAAGGAACAATAAAAGATAAATTTTCATAATTCCTGGGTAATTGTTTGATAACCCAAAAATTAGGAAACATTGAAATTTATCTACCAAGGAAATCTCTCTGTATTATTCCATTGTTTACTGGAAACTATACCATGCAGGTTAATGCAAGCATCATCACGATTGAAGCCGAGCAAGTTCAGAAAGGAATTGTGGATTTGGTGAACGAAAATGGTATTAGGAAGCTCGTCATGGGGGCTGTACCAGAAAAGTAAGTTGTTTATCAATGGTTTTTACTCGTCCTCACTGTCAATGTATGATATAATCAATCCCGACTACTAGTCTTTGAGCCGTTTCTTCTGGGTTATCATTGTTTCTTCTTTTCGATAACTACATTATTTCTCCTTTTCTTTTGTAAGTAATTTCTTTCTTTATGGTTAATGCAGTTGTATGAAGGTGAAAAAGGGCTCCAGCAAAGCAAATTATGCTGCCAAAAAGGCTCCCTTGTTCTGTGAAATATGGTTTATCCATAAAGGAAAACATGTGTGGACTAGAGACACGCCTGAGGACCCAAGTTCACTTCCTTCATGTAGTCTGCCGCAGATTGCAACCGCAGAGAACTCCAGATCGAGATCATTTCAATATGGTAAGAATAAGTCAATCCACCCAGATTGTCTTCAGTCAAAATCAGCTAAGAGTGCTGTATGTACTCAAATAAGCAACCGGGTCCAGTATGAACCAGTTCATGCGGAATTGGCTTCTTCACCAACTTTATCTCGTTCGGCCTGTACGTGTCTTCATGATCTCAATGATTCATCTAGCACTACAAGTTCTAGCTCTTGTTCAGGGTATAATTCTGCTGAAAGAAGGGGGTTGTCAGATTCTGATTTGAAGGTTGGTGAAGAGAGATTATATAGTCAACTTATTCAGGCTACGATAGAAGCTGAGACGTCAAGCAATGAGGCATGTGCAGATTCACTGAAGGTCAAAAAGTTGGAACTAGAGGCGAGGGAAGCTATTAGTAAGGTAAGCATCATCTGAATGTCATTGCTAGTGTTTAGGACTTCCATTTAGATTGTTATAGTTCCCAAGAACTAATGTGTTGCTTACACAAATATGGAGTGTATGACTGGAAATGTGACATACACAATAGTAAAGGTGTGGGTTGTTACATTCTGAAATTGTGACAGTGGTAACTTCTCAATTAATGTGATTTCAATATCTAGAAGTAAGCATTTATGTACCTCTTTTGCATAATTATTTTGCTCATGTTTGTCCTTTTAAGTTGACAAAATAAATGGCCTCTTTGGTTTGTTTGTGTTCTAGAATGTTATATAGCCTTCTTTTTTTGGCTGGGCATAGAATTTTATGATTATTTTTCTTCTGTCCAACACTTTTTTTTTGTTGGCTTGAAATTCTGCCCAACCCTTGCAGTTTCAAATATTTGTGCACTGGGAAACTGACTCAACTTAATGACATGGATCTTCACACAAATATCAGTACCTAACTTATAAGATAGTATCTAAGTTCGGAAATCTATTTTTGCAGATTCCTTGGAAAAGCATGTTGGAGCATTATAACAATTGAAATTATGATCTATGAATAATTAGTTTCCCATTGTTGTGATTTACTCCCAACCTTCACTTATTTTCTGTGTGTTTCTTTAGGTGAAAGCGTTTGAGTCTGCCCTCGCATGTGAAGGTCAACTTAGAAAAGAAGCTGAGGAGGCACTGAGAACAACGTTGGAGGAACAAGAAAAGCTTTTGGAAGAAAGGGACGACATAACTCAAGAGCTTCATAGGACGATGAGAAATGTTGCGCTGCTGGACAGCCGCGCACAAGAAGCAAATCGCAGGCATGACGAAGCTGTTGGAGAACTGAAACTAGTTCAAGAATCAATTGCAACCTTGAGGCAGGAAAAGCAGCGGATTCGACGACCGAAGATTGAAGCACTACGCTGGCTTGAGCGATGGAGAAGTCATGGACAAGGTGGAGCCACAAACTACGATGGCCTTGTTGGGTCTGTTAAGGAATTACACGAGTTAGCAGAATTCTCGTTACCAGATTTGCAAACCGCAACGTGTAATTTTTCTGAAAGCTTCATACTTTGTCAGGAAGGTTATGGTTATGTTTACAAGGGAGAAATGATGGGTAGAACTGTTGCTATTAGAAAGCTGTATCCATATAACATGCAAGGAGAATCAGAATTCCAACAAGAGGTTCTCTCACACACATTTCTCCCCTACTCTTACATTGTGGATCTGTAATAACCCTTTTATTTAATTTCATTTATTTTTTGGGAGTGCAGGTAAAAGTTCTAGGCAAACTACAGCATCCTCATCTGGTGACTTTGCTCGGTGTGTGCCCAGAAGCCTGGTCCCTTGTATACGAGTATTTACCCAATGGAGGCCTTCAAAACCATCTGTTTCGGAAAAGCAATGTTTTGACATGGGAGATCCGAGTACGGATAATTGCAGAAATCGCTAGTGCACTTTGCTTCTTGCACTCTTCAAAGCCTGAGAAAATTGTCCATGGTGATTTGACACCTCGAAAAATACTTTTAGATTCTGAACTGCGCTGCAAGATTTGTGATTTTGGGATTTGCAGGTCGATAACAGAGGACAACCTACAGTGCCCAAGTTTAAGATGGAACACTGGGCCAAAGGGCTCTTTCTATTACACGGACCCAGAGTTTCAGAGGATTGGAATCCTAACACCCAAGTCCGATGCTTACTCCTTCGGGCTTATCGTCCTGCAGTTACTCACCAGAAGATCTCCAGTTGGTTTGGCGGGCGAGGTGCGCAAGGCAGTTTCATCTGGAAAATTGGCATCGATCTTGGATTCCTCAGCTGGAGAATGGCCGATGCTCGTGGCAAGGCGATTGGCAGATATTGGGCTGCAATGTTGCAAACTGAATAGTCGCGATAGGCCAGATCTAACGCCTTCTCTTGTGAGAGAACTCGAGCAGTTGCATGACTCTGAAGAGCGACCAGTGCCATCATTCTTCTTGTGCCCCATCCTTCAGGTGAGGACACATGTTCACTTTATTAAGACTAGGTTTTTGAACTTGTTTACTGATGCTCATTGGAGAAAAATTGAATTAACAATCTCCCAAGTTTTTAACAATTAGTTCAAGGTTTCAACCTTGAGCAAGGCTTTGCTTGGCTTTTCTCATGGGCATCTTTGGGTTGCTTTCAGGAAATAATGCATGACCCTCAAGTGGCAGCTGATGGATTCACTTATGAAGGGGAAGCCATGCGAGGATGGTTGCAAAACGGCAAAGAAACTTCTCCGATGACCAATTTGAAACTAAGTCACCTAAATCTCACCCCCAACCATGCCATCAGGCTTGCTATTCAGGACTGGCTGTGCAAGGCATGAGAAATATGAAATATCTCACCATATCAGCCAAATCTCTTGTATGTAGTCTGTCACATAGTGTAGCCACGTGCATAATGCTTCTTCAATGAATCCATCAAAAAAAAAAAAGTGTGGACGCTAATGGTGTATTAGTTAGTCATCAGTCTCTTTATTCAATATTTTGTGATTATATAAGGGGTAGGTTGGTTTGCCTTATTCTGATTTGAGAATGTACCAAATTGTATTCTGTATATTATGCTAGATAAATTTGACCCTGCAAAATGTATCTGAAGAAATACCACTCAACGATATCAATGACGAGCTAGCTTGATAATGCAACAAAAATGGTACGTTGACACACAAGTTAGTATTTGAAAGTGGAGATAACAACCGGTATAACCAAACAAATCCGAAGAAATCATCCTTATCATCTGTTGTGATCATCACCACTGTTTTTTTTTTTTTTTTTTTTGGTGAAATAGGTAGAGATTGACATATACGGCTGTAGTTACATGGCATGATGGGAGAGTCCCAAAATTGACATCTCAAGTTATTATTTGTCATATAATCAGATCATTCGTGGAGCGATTTGGCCACACTGGCTGTATTCATAGAAATAAGTACACTCAGTTTATGTTACCATCACAAAGTAATTAGTTTCGTTTGTGCTGTCCTCTAAAATTCATGATACGTGAGATTTTCAGATCATGCAAATTCTCACTTATTGGATCCTTTTCCTTTTGGAGAAAATTTTTCTGTTTTTTGAGTTCACTTAAGTTGGAATCCTTGGTTATTTTTACTTTTTTTTTTTTTTCAGTTTCTATCGCGGGGTGACAATTTTTATTTGAATCATCAATCCATACTCGAAACGACTTCTACTTAGCATGGTGCCTTTAGCACAAGGGAGAGCAAAAATATTATATATAAATATATATATATATATATATATATATATATATTCACAAACGACATCTAACTCTTAATTTAATTTAGCTTATAGTATGTAACTAGAAAGTTTACATATTAGTTACCAAATCACTAAACCTCAATGGTACAGCTCAAGGTTTTCTTTCAGCCAAAAAAAGAATAAAAATAAAAATAAAAAACACCTTGTTCTTGGAGATGTGCTCCCTCTCAAGTTTAAGGTTCGAATCTTCACCCTAGTGTAAAAAACCGGCGACATCTGATGTAATGACTGAGAAAATCCCAGACTTTAAATAATACAATTTTTTTATTTAAGCCAAGGATTTTCCTAGAAAATATTATGTGACTGAAGGATTTATGGAATCAATATCTGTATTCCTAAATTCTGTAGCAGATTTCATGTTAAGTTCATGTTTTCGATCAAGTAAATTCGATCGATAAATTCTTACCGTACTTTAAGGCAGAATAATTTTCAGTACAAGTATAGTTTGAGAATCTTAATTTCAAGAATCTCCAAACACAGCATGATGTTAGCAGCGTAAAAAAAAAAACGCACTGACATTTTTAAAGAAGAGAAAATCCTTAATTGCCAGACAGCTAGGTTAAAGTCACAAGATAAATACCTATAGTAGAAGGGTACAATGTGAGCTCTGGAGTTGACACCGTCAGAAACAATGTCATTCTCGGAATATAATGCAGAAAAGTTAAATTTAGAATTTATTCAGTCTAGAATTAATTTCAAGACTTGAAACATTTAAGATATTACGCGAGTAAGAATTTAACGTGATATCAAAGCAGACGAGGATTTAACAGTTGAACTGTAAATAAGCAGTAGAAAAAAAAAATAGAACCGTCAGAAACAAGAATTTCCTGTCAGCTAAGTACCATTTACAGTCAGTATGATTTTTACCTGATTCAAAGGTAACCTAAGAGAGTGGACTAAAGTACAAGGGGTAGGATTTATTTTACTCTCTCTCCTTCTCCACTTTGGCCGGCCATGCATAGAAAAAAAATAGAGCCAAAATTGGCT
>NW_010365505.1:301190-303222 GCF_000414095.1 Morus notabilis
ATTACATGGCAAGGTGTGATGGGATTGTGTCAAATCAACTATTGGACAAGAAAGCTTCCCTCACTTCTCCCTTGAAGCACCCAAACCGGCCAAGCTTAGAGGATTTTAAGCAAAATTTTGATTAATTAAGTTGGACACAAAGGCTTGATTAAAAGCTAAGAGGGGATTAAGCAAAAGGCTATAAATACTAGATCATTTGTGTAAGTAACCTTTTCCTCTCATTTGCTCATTCTTCTCTCATTTTCCCCACACCAAAACCGGCCCTAACACTCTCTCTTATGCTCTCTCTTTAATTTTTCTTCCACTCCCTTAAATACAAATACTAGCTTAAGATCAAGAAAGAGAAGGAGGATCAAGGTGTTCTAGGAGGATTGAACCAAGGATTTTCTTTCCTTAAGGGTATGAACTCTAAAACCTTTCTTTCTATTTTCATTTATAGCAAAGTTTAAGGCTGAGAATCCATTGATGTAATTTGTGATTCTCAAGGAAATAAGTTGTAATATGTGTGAGTTTTGAGGTTAGTTTTATATGGTATGCTTATGTTTAATCTAAGTTGCTTATTTTTGGTTAGAGGAAAAATTTTCCGGTTGCTTTGAACACGGAAGTGAGAACCCTAGAGCAAGATTTTTAGGTGTTCCAAAGCTTAAACTTATAGCCCTTTATGTTTTGAACATTTTATGTGGCTGTGACAAAACCCCATTTTAACTCTAAAAGTAAGTTTAAAGCCATTTTACAAAAACGGACAGGTTGTCCAAAACAATTTCAAAAAAAACTGGCAGCCAGTGGTTCAGCCAAACGAGACCTTTAGAGGCTGATCTCAATTTTCATAAAAATGACAATTTTAGCTTTCGATGAGACGAAGAACTTTCATGAAGAACAGATTTTTTAAATCTAATCCTAAGATGTAGTAAAATGCAGGTTTCCGAAATGGCACAGTTTTGGACTAAAACAGTTTCAAGAAAAAACAACAGCCACTGTTTTCAGCCAAACGAAGCCTTTAGAGGCTGAATTTTAACTTTCTCTAAAAACGGGAATTTAAGATCTCGATGAGATGAAAAATTGTCACGAAGAATAAATTTTTGAAATCTGATTTTAAGATGCACTAAATCGCAGATTTTAGAAACTGTGCAGTTTTAATGAAACAAAACTAACCTAGTGTTGGCTTTAACAAAAAGTGATCAAAGAACCCGATATGTGATTTTAGTAAAATATTATGGTATTAAACCTCGCTTTAATAGAAGTATTCATAAAGAAAATTTTCAAGAAAAATGTTTTCTTTAAAGAACATAGTGGGTTATCAAGCAAATCATCCCGACGGGCACCTACGAGCCCAACACGATAGGTCCTTAGGATTTCGAGGATTTGTTGTGGGTCCAACGCCCGCATTGATTTAAGAGACTCTGTTTGAGTTTAAATTTCAGCGGCCTAAGAGTTAGAATTCCGTTAATAAGTTTCTAGGCCGAATTGGACCTTAATATCATAATAAGTCCAATGAGGAAAATTATGGAGAATAAGTTACTAGATTGGGTAAATGATTTTCAATCTAGACATAAGTATGTTAAGGGCAATTAAGGAAAATAAAATTTTGAGGATCTAATAAATTGATTCTTATAGTAAATTATCCTTCAGAAAATGAAAGGAATACCTGCCTTAAGAAAAGGGTTAGATTCCTTCATAAGTTGCTAAAATAGAATAGCAAACGACAGTTAATCTCACACTCTCAATGGGTTTCATTTTCAGAAATAAGCAAGTAAGAGAATAGACTGTTTGGCGAAAAGTGGATTCCAGCTCTGTAAATCAGGTAAGTAGGAATCTCGCCTACAGCATGAATAGATTTTAAAGAAAAAAATTACACATGTTATATATATACATGTTTATGCTTTAACTATTGTATGCGATGCCATGTCATGCTGCATACACCTTAATAAGTCAAGAGGAACTTATAAGAATAATCTCAGTTGAGTGCCGTACTAGCCTCCGACCTAAGGGAGGTAACTCAAGCTCCACAAGGGAGAAAAGAAAAAAAAATAAT
>NW_010365505.1:303527-377610 GCF_000414095.1 Morus notabilis
AGGTATACGTACATATGTATGTTAAGAAAACCGAGGTTGTAGCTAACAACCCTAGTTTTGAGTATTTAAGTTTTAGAACGTTGCAATAGTGCGTGCAACAAATAAATGAATTTTTAAACATACGATTTAAATGATTGATTTTAAAAGGACTTTAAGATGTACTTGAATTTAAGATTTCTCACGAAATCCATTTTAAAGTCAAATGAGATGGCCCGATTGAATTGGCTAGTTTTAGAAAGGATTTTAAAGAGTATTTGAAACATGAGTTCAAACGCTGCTCCGTTTGAAGGATATTTCTAGAAGGTTTTATCTTAACTAAAATTAAGAAAAGCTTTAAGAAATTTAGTGATTCATTCTTTTGAAATTATTGTTACGAATTATGAAAGTATTCCTTCTTATGTTTAAAAAAAAAAAAAAAAAATGTTCCGCAAATTTTAAGAAATCCCAGTAAGTACAAGTTAAAAGTTTAAGTTACAGTGGCGGCCTCATAGGAGGGTCGCCACATCTGATCTTTGTCGGAAACCTTCGAAGAACACGGTGCACAGGTCCCATGGGATTAGTAGTCCTCTTATCTCCAACTCATGAACTTAGTTTATACAAAGCTATATGATAGCACTAAATTTTTTTGATTTGGTGGTTTGATCTCTGCCATTATATTTCAAATACCGATATATTTGATATTTGATAACAAGGACAAACAAAACACTCTATAGATAAGAGAATCTGCAATGTGGTAAAAAATAAATTATACATGACAAACTGCCGCATAGCAAAAAAGTGAGACTAAATAGGTCCTACACTGCTATTTGGCTAGTAAAAAGCAACATCTTTTCTTTACAAAAATCTTTCAACTTTCATTGCATTACAGAAAGCAGGGAAGCAGTACTTTGAATGTTTGTGTCACTAAAGGGATGATCATGTTCGGCTGAAGTTCCAATTCTAGACTCATCTGTACTATCTTTACCATCTAAAAGCAAGTTGGTGGACTCTCCAATGGGGTCCCACCCATGCAACGCTTCCTCATCAGGATCCATGTTTTCTTTGACACTGATTTCAGCCTTTTCAGAACTGGAACTCTCACTTCTCTTGATAGACACAGAAATATCAATTCCTTTGATTGGCTTTGATTCCTCAGTCTTGATGAAGAGTCCATCTTCTTTCTTGTAAGGGAGTTGATTATTTTCTTGCTGATTCTCATGGCTGATGAACTGAGAATGAGACCTTCCCAGTGATGTTTTTTCCCTAAGAATGCCTTGTGCTAAAGTTGATGATGATGACGATGACCTTTGTGTGAAGCTTCCAAAACCTTGAATCCCTCTGCTGAGCTTCCTAGACTTATCTCTCTCTTCTTTAAGAAGAGGACCTTTCTCTAGCAGTTTCAATACTCTCCCAGATTTCTTTCTCACAGCAAGCCCCCAATTGAATCTGTGTTGTGCATATCAATCAATATGTTCAATATGCTTTCAAACAAACAAGAAAAAAAAAAAAAGGATTTAATTTCATGGAGACTTCTACGGTTAGACTGATTTGAGTTTTTAATTCGAGTTGAGATATGACTTTATGTGAAAATTTTTTATTATAATAAAAAAGTTAAATATAACTGTTTCTGAGAGTTTTTAACTGTAGCAAAACTCGAATCGGTTGAAATGAACGGGGCCTAAAAATCTACAACTCGCGATGTAAAACTAGTACAACCACAAATAAACAACGATGCTTAGTGTAGCTAAAAATAACAGGTCCTGCGGTAGAAATACCATAATTTAACATTTGCGTACCCTTTGTCGTCTACGTACTGAAAGCTTTCCATCTGTCTGATGACATCTTTATCACACTGAAATTCCTCGGCAACACTCTCTGGTCCATGAGTCAACAAGTGCTCAACGACAATGAGTGAGTTGTAACAAAGCCTCCAGTTTTTCTTCTCAAACTTGAGCAATCTGTTTTATCAGAGAACTACTTGAGCATCGTAATTTCAAAAATATGAAAGGAAATATCATTCAAAAAAAGGAAAAGAAAAAAAGAACATATAATTCAAAGATATATAAAATAAGAAAGGATTCAGAACCTTTTATGCAAAATCTCCACAATTCTCGTATAATCATCAATCTCAAAAGCGGATCTTGAGATAGAAGCCAAGGTCCGAGTGTCTGGTGCCCATGGATTTCCACTTGTTGCTTCTTCAGTCAATCTTCAGACATTGAAGAACAACAACAAAAAAATAAATAAATATATAAATATTGGTTAAAAAATCCATGATAAGATTTTTTTTTTTTTAATAGAGATAAGAAACTCACAACTCTGTAGGTGTGACATCTGTGAGGGCCAATCTAGCAGTCTTGATCTTCTCCTTAAGGAAGAAAGAAGCTTGTTTCTTGAATTCATGGAAGAAAGGTGTGGAATTTTCAGAGTTGTTTTTGCTTAAGATAGACATGTCTGAGATGAGAAGATTTGGTACAAAGCCACAAGCGGTTCTGATCTAATGAAACAGAAAACCAAGCATTTATCTAACAAACTAAAATTTGTTATGCAAAAAAAAAAAAAAAAAAAATCCAAAGGAAACAAAGTGAGACTCAACCTAATAATGTTTCCAGAGAAGAAAATTTCAATGTAGAAATGTAGAATGATGGATATTCAAAAGTCCATCTTGAAATTAAAAGCTGTGTGTAAGTCAATGAAGTTGTAAAATTGTATTTTAATTTTAATTTAAAGCAAGGTAGAGAGAGTGGAGGAGTAGAGATTTGAAGTCAACATCTCTACATTGCTACACATCAGCGAAGGCCCACAGCCGCGTTTTGGTTTGAAATTTAAAATTATCGGACTCGTTCGTTACGCTGATTCGAATTTAGAATTTGAGTTTTTTTATTATAATAAAAAATTTTTATATAAAGTCACATTTTAATTCGAATCAACGAACTGAACAGACACTTTATTTGTTAATAACTCTTAAGGGATATTTTTCTTTTTCCTTTTTTTTTTTTTTTTGAGTTTGTTATGCTCAGGAAGAGAAGTTAAATAATATATAATCACATATGGTGAAAGTGCAAAGTTGCCAGAAACATTAGCTTATGGGGCAGATCCAAATTCGTGAAACCCACATTTTCTTGATTATTGAGTCTTACGGGCAATTGCCCTTTAATTCAAAACTGGGAGGAGGGGAGAAACCATTTTGTTTAGCGAACTAATTGTACTCCGTTTGATTCTTTTGGCATCCAATCCTTTGATTAATTAAGCACAATGAGTCAATGACTGCCTTTTTTTTTTTTTTTTTAAATAAATGCTGCCTACTTTGCAAAGAGCTGAGAAGCAATTTATGGCCCGTTTAGATTGATTTAAAAGAAAAGTTATTTTTGACTTATTTATTTTAAAAGTGATTTATGATCAATCTTTTTATTATATTACTTTTCATAATAATAAATATTTTTAACTTTTTTATTTAATAGATTCAAAAACTCTTCTTAAATATAAAAATATTTTTTAAGACACTATCCAAATATTAATTAAAAAGTCTAAATTTATGTTTATCTTCTTCTACTACTTAAAACACAAACACAAATAATCTCAAACGGGCCCTTACTAATGTCTAAATCTAATATGTACACATAATTTATTAAAATTAGTAATGTAGACCTATACCAAAATTAATCAATAATTTGCCAAATATAATCATATCTTTAACAAAAATAAAAATTAAAAAAATTTTCTAATTTAAGATATTTATTTCAAATAAACTTTGAAACAGAACAATCGTAATTTCTTATAATAATAAGGATTAGTCTCACTAGTGTCCCAAAACTCTGAGGTCATTCTCACTTTGCTTAATAAATTTTAAAAACTCACTTTACTTCATAAATTTTGCATTTGTGCTATTTAAGTATTTTTATAAGAATTTCTATTAAAATCAGAGAAAAAAAGATGTGATTAAATGTGATCATGTGGTTTTTATGTGTTTGTTCTTAACATAAATTCATATAAAAAGACCACATAATTGTATTACTCCCTTTTTTTCTATCTGTTTTTAATAGAAATTTGAACAAAAAGAATTAAGTGGGAACAATTCAAAGTTTAGAGGGCAAAATAAGAGTTTTTAAAACTCACGAGACAAACTAGAAAATAACTCTAAATTTCAGCGGTAACGGTAATAATAATCCTACTACTACTACTAATACTAATAATAATAATAATAATTTCAAACAAAAATATCATATTTAGTAAGCCACGATAAATTTTCATTGTGCATGAATAGCTTTGTTAGTGCCGTAAGATTAGATATTGACATAGTACTTAGGTATATGCAAATTAGAAACAAATACATATATTAGCATTAATGTGGCACTGGAAATGGCAACGTGGAGACTGGAGAGGAGCAAACATTCTAACATATTATTATATATACTAAAAGAGACCCAAGATTCACTATTCACACACTCATATTTTATTGTTTATTGTACAATAACATTCCCGAAATTTTGTTTATGTCTCTTGTTTTTTGAGTATGAATTGTCAATTTTACCATTTTTTCCTTCTCTTTTCCCTTCTATGTGCATGGGCTTTTGCGTCATTCGTTCTAGGATTGTCACGTGTCGATGCCTGACTGGCCGATTGAAAAAGTGACGGGCCCACCACTGTGAAGCTGCCCTCTTCCCCCCCTGAACGCACTTCTCTTACACGTGCTTTTCACTTGTGAATCACATCCATCGAAATTTTTGATCGGACAGTTTCAAACTATTTCCAGTTCATTTTTAAAAATGTTATTATTTGTTACGGTTATTTACTATTTTGAATTGATTTGGAGTTCAATTTACACTATTTTGAATTTATATTATAAAAATTTATATGCTATAAAATTTCTAATTTTTTATATAATATAATACGCACGAGCTTTTGTCTAGTTAAAACACACAAATACCCCAAGCATGCATCATGGAATACGCAATATATCTAAAGCTTTCCTTTGACAAACCGGCTTTGACTGACGGATTAAATTTACAAATTAACAATCCTTGTTGTTTATTTATTTATTATTAGCACCCAAAGAAGAAGAATTAGTCAAGAACGTCATGCATTGGTGATGCATTTGTGTCCACGTCTCTTGTATACAAGCACGAGTCACGATTCTATTCTATTATATATATATATATATATATATATATATGTGTGTGTGTGTGTGTGTGTGTATGTATATGCTTCTAGAATCCTCATATTGAAGAGATTATTAACTCAATCATCTTTTTTGCTGGTGATTAATCTTATACTTATAAAAGGCTTGGATTGAAGAGAAACTAGAGCTGCTTGCCATGTAATCAGATTTAAAATAGAATAAAACAGTGAGCTTTCGTACTGCACTGCTTGATATGGTTACCAAGCATGTTAGTCATCTTCTTGGGCTATTGGCCTACTTCAAACCACGCTCTCACTTTTTCAGCCCAATAGAAAGTTACTGGATCCTAAGGCCCAGTAAGAAAATGGCTCTTTATGCGTCTAGCCAAATTTCAATAATAGAATTTAAAATTAAATATAGCAAAATTTTTAAAATATTACAAAAATATAAAATTTTGATATCATTAGAATAATAACTATATCATCATATAATATAAAATATGGCATCATTATGATAAACATTATGTCATTTTTGTTATATTTATTATATTTTGAAAATTTTACTGTATTTATAATATTTAAAAAAAAATTTGCTAAATTTTAAATTAAGGTATGAAATTTTGCCGTGTAATTATTTCTTTATTAAACTTCCAAATTTGGAAGGCCTGGTTCAGCCTTCACGATTGGTGGCATGGTTCAAGTCGGTGAATTAAAGGTATACCATTACCACCTCCAAAGATTTAGGAGAAGTTTGATTCATGAATTAAAATCATGTTATTAGAATTATTTTTTATTTACGTGTATTTTTTGTGAGAGAAAACACTGTAACGAATCATTAACCATGATTCAAATTATGGTTTGAATC
This sequence comes from Morus notabilis, assembly GCF_000414095.1. Classification (NCBI taxonomy): domain Eukaryota; kingdom Viridiplantae; phylum Streptophyta; class Magnoliopsida; order Rosales; family Moraceae; genus Morus; species Morus notabilis. The sequence continues at coordinate 309,490 of NW_010365505.1, forward strand.
CTGCAACCAAACGTCCCCTTAAGAATTCAAATACACTATGAGACTTCGTTTGGTTGCAGTTTCGAGATGCAGTGGTTTAAATGGTAAATTTTGAGAAATGTGATTTATATAAACTTGTAATATAAATCCGGTTTAAATCGTCACATTATGGTTCAAACTTAGATTAAAATTAGTGCATTCAAACACTAATTTGGAATGAGCTCATAATTCAAATTGTATGTAGCTATGAGCTAACCAGCCCCTATGTTTGTGAAAAACTTAATCAAAGTGACAAGGATGACTAAACTTCAAAAGTGGAATATAGCCTTGTACACTTTACTGTTTGGCATTCTCCTTTCTCTTTGTCTATATAGTCTTTAAACTATTAATAGGGTGGATTCAATTCTTATGCCGCATTCTTCCGGTCTTTTGTCATATTTGCTTAATAATGTTACGTGAGAATTGAGATCAATTATAAAATAGATCATAAAATAAAAACATATCATGTCTACATCAATTAAAATACCATATGTTAGACGGTCGATTTTCGTCAACAATACTTTATCGGATTACCCGCGGTAGCCCGTTGGGTTACCGGTTTGAAACTTGTGATTTTACTGAATTTGCTAGAATTTGGATTGTGTATTATGAAAAGAAATCATTATGTCCCTTATGAAAATAAAGACGAAGAGGTTTTATAGTGGTTCAGCCTTCTCAAAAAGAGCTACATCCACTGTATTGTATTTCTCTTATTTTGGTTCTTACAAATTACACATACAAAAAAGATCCCAAAGCCTCTCATGGAGGCTCTTCCCCTTTTATAGTGGATATTACATGAACTTTTGCCCAATGGTAGGCGGTTTGGACCATTTGACCATGTCTTTCATAGGGCTCATCCACTCAAGTGGCCTGTGGCCTCATTTGTTCAGACCGTAGCCTGTCATTACCTTTTGGACAGTTCACTCATCCAATTTGTCCCCCATTACGGCTCTACAGATCCCCTGTAATAGATAGTGATCCGTTCCAAGCGGTTTTAGGGGTTTGTAATCATTTCCTGTACAACTGACTTTCTCCAAACTTAGACGCAATATTGAGATATTTAGTTGATCTCCTCAGGGGTCTTCCTTGGGATGTGGATCCAGTTGCTTGCGTTCTGCCATCTGCGCCCATGCCAAAATCTGCCGAGGGTAGCCTCTCTCACAGCCGACTTTATCACGTTATTTTGCACGAGCTGGTCTCGCAGGCCTTATGCATTCGGCTCTCATGCCATACGGGAGAGACCAATGAGGCTCGGGCGTCGAGAGCTAATTAACGTGACAGGTATGGGACCACGTGTGGCCTGATCGTTGTCCGACGTGTCGATGTGAATTTTTCCACACAACACCACATATGATAAAATATATCATGTCAATTAAAAGTGATTATTCTTATGGTATTTTATGAACTTCTTCGGAAGAGTTTTTGTTTTCTATCTAACTTCTGAAAATGAGGGAAGGAATTTTTTTCTTTTTTCCTAGTTTCTGAAAATGGTTCAAAAGTCAAACCTTCGCCTAGAAGGTCAATAAAATTTAATTGGCTGACCAAAATTTGTATGTACTAGCGGTGCCCCTTTTCTCATCAATGAAGGAATTGCTTGGGAAAGGCCTAGTCCGTATAGCAGGACATGAACGGAAACCGTGGGATTCTGATTCAATGACAACATGACAGCTCTTTAATTATTTATGAGCTTAATATCCACCTCAACCAACTGCCCTGCATTTACTATAAATTTCAGAAGTAGATAACAGTTGAGAGAATTATCATTAAATCCCCCAACCAAAGCCCCCTTGAAAAAAAAAAAAAAAAAAAAAAAAAAAAACCTTCTCCGTTGGCATGAGGGAAAATGCATTAGATGCATGTACAAAAACCATATAACATAAATGGGGTTTTCCGCAGTAGGTTTCATTGTTTTTGAGGCAATGAGGAGTAGTAGTATCCATGCTTTCAATGAGGGTGTTCCTATTTTTATGATAAACACCAGTACTTATTTATGACTCTTACTTGACTTCTTCAATTATTGACTGCAATAATAAAGATGAAATTTTTACCCTGATGGAGGTTGGTTTGAAATCCATTCATGATTTTAGCTTCCCGATGTCTGTTTTTCATTTAACACGACCAGTGCTTACGACATGATTCAATCTTTCACTCAACTGTTCTTTAATTGGTATCGTCATCCGGTATTTTACTCAAAACCCATTGTTTTGATAGAAGACAATGTAACGAAAAGGTTTGATTTATGGTTCAAATCTATGAAAAGAACATTTAACGAAATTGTGCTTAGAATGGCTAAACTTAACACCAATACTGAACAATAGACCTTGAGATTACTTCTAGTGACAAGCCTTCATTTTTTTTTTCTCACAAAGATAACTTTCTTTAGTTTTTGATCTTAGAACAAGGTAAAGTGCTCAGCTTTTTGGCCCAACTACTGTGGGATTGTCATACCGAAAAGGCAAAAGGGCTGCTATATTATGCGTTGTGTACATAATCCTAGTATTTTTTCTCTTAAGGCATAATGTTGGGGAAACCAAAGTATCGAATTGTTTGTAAAGAGTAAAGGATATAGAAATAGAAAGATGCAGATGCTGAGATGACAAGCGTTGACAACTGCAAATAGTTGTGAATAAAAGAATTGAAGAAAGTGACGGTAGTGATAATGCCGAAGAAAACCCCTTTTTATCTTTTTTTTTTCCAAAAAGGAATGTCATTTATTAGAAAATTACAATTTCTTCTATGACAGTTTATATTCATTCAACAAGAACCAGCTTTTACAACTTTACAGTCCTCACCACCCAGTAAGCTGCACAACCAAGTTCCTCAGGCACTCCCCTGAAGCTTAATTGGTATGTTACAAAGGTGACCAGGAAAAAAAACCGAGGGCAAAAATGAAAAAAAAGGAAATGCCTGACTTTTTTTTTTTTTTTTGCGCGGATGTCTCTATAATCCTCTACCTGTGTTTTTTATCTGTTTATACACATGATCTCCATATCCTTCCTTCTAAAGAAATAACAATGATTGAAACATCATCATGGTACCGCCTTCGGTCCCCTTGCGGTATTTCGAGCAATTCATGGAAGTCCATTCCTGTGATTCAAATTAACAATGACATTAGTGATATGGAATGAGCAAAACCATAAGATTTCGAAATCAATATTTTTGAATGTTGCTTTGGTTGGGCGGTCAAGTGTATAGTCTAATTACCAGCTTTCTTTGCGGCGCGGAAGAGAACTTCTTCAACAAGATGTTGTGCAGGATCTCCTTCGGGTTGCAATGTGATGAAGAGTTCAACCTCTGAAACAGCTTCTTCGTTTGTGAAGTATTGGTATAACCCATCAGACGATAATATCAAAAACCTGTCTTTTGGGCCTAATCTGTGGTGGTGGAGAAATGGGAAACAAGTGATGTAAGGGGAAGTCCCTATGTAGTCGATTCTGAACATCTCCAAGAGTGCATTATTCCATTTGGGCTGCAGACATTTTGACGTATATATTAGACATAAACAACATTCGACCAAGTTAAAAGAATCCCATTTGACATTTCCTAAGCCATTTTGTTTCTATACTATACAGGCCTAGTTATTACCAGCAATTGTAAAATGGATAGAGCAGTAAGTACCTGTTTAAGAAAACCAGCACCAAAAGCTCGAGTGACCTTCAATGAACCTTTAACTCGGTCATTGATCACGGCACAGGAATCATCTGGGTGTTCCTCTCTAATTCTTTGAACTTCCTGAAAAAGATAAACACAAACACCTATAAGCTTAAGCTCAAAAATAATACCAAAAAAATGAAAACCATTTGATTTCCAAGAGCAAATGAAGTTCCACCTCTTCCACACTGGTGGAGTGATCCTTAGTAAGCTGAAGAGCAGTTAAACTGGCAATCGTGTTTGGTCTTTCACCATCCGGGGATTCAAGATCATGCAAAGTCTCTTCATTGATCCTTTCCAAGTCCTGTCGGATCTTGCCGAGCCAATAGTCGGGCTCCGATTTCTGTGCCAACACGGCTCTACTATCCCCCACATTCATCACATACACGTCCTCTCCTTTCATAAGCATAACAAGAACACAAGAACCCATCAAAGCCAATTCAGGGTTTTCCACGAGCATCTTATCTGCAATATCCAAATAAGCCTCCTCTGTCTTCCTCAGCGCCTGGGAAAGAGCTTTCAACACGTCGGAGTGATTGATCGCCCCCCCGCCGTCGGAACCGGATCGATTCAGCTGCTCCTTTAACCTCCGATCCAGCTCCAGCCTCTCCCTGTCCCATTCGCACCTCCATCGCTTCTGATTATCCTCCCATTTATTGGTGGCGTCCCCTCGGTACTTGCTTTTGGAGCCGCTCTGGCACTTTTTCCGCCTCGAATTTGAAACGCAATTCCCATCATCGCCACTTGCCCAGGGGAGATTATTCTCTTGCTCAACACACTGGAAACAAGCATCGTCCCCCACTTGATTCCCTCCCAAATCGCTATCAGCAACACTCGGAAGCGAATCTTGATCCGCCGCCTCCGAATTCGGATTATCTGGAAAAGTCGCGGCGGCGGCTGCGGCGGCGGAGGCCGGCTCGAATTTCTCGTCCCAAAGCAAACCCTTGAGCTCCTTGTGCACCGCCGAGTAAAGATTGGAAAGGAGGTAGTCCGGCGCATCTGGACCGTTGAATCCGTCATAAATCCCGACGAAGACCCAACCGTGCTCCTCCGAAACGACGACGTGCACCCGATCCTCCCCTGCTTTCCCCTGCGCCCATTGAAGATTTTGACTCTCGAACGAATCGTCGTCTTCCAAACTCCCTTCGCTGCTCAAATTGAGACTACTAACGGTCAGATTCTCGTTGTGGTGGTGATTGTGCTTCTCCAGTCCGAAATTCCACTCTGGCTCTTTCACCGACGACAAGCTTAGACCTTTGATCGGAGCGACGATCGAGTTCTGTCCCCGATTAATCGTCTTCGAAATCGCCCTTCTCAGGGCACGAATCAGCTTCCCCTTCGCCGATCTAGGTCTGAAAGCGAAACCTCCCTGAGAGAAGCTCCGCTGGAACTGGTTGTTCGTGTCGGGACCGGATTTATCCATCGGCCCGGAGAAGAGTCCGCGGTCGAGCGGCCCGGACATGAACCCACGCTCAATCGGGCCGGACATGAATCCCCGTTCGAGAGGACCCGAGCTGGGGATCCCGAAGGGCGCGGAGATTGGGCCGGAGCCGATGAAGTTCCTCGGGATCGGTTGCAGAGGGATCGAGGCGAAGGAGGTGGAGCTCTCGAAGGCGGCGGCGCGGTCGATGCTGTTATAGGAGTAGAGATCGATCAACGCCGTCGAAAGAGGCGTCGACGTGTTGGCGCTGACGGAGGCGCCCGAGATGGTCTTGAACGTCGTCGTTTCCTCCGAGTGGACCTTGGAGGATGATAATCGGGTCGGGTCGGGGCGTACGTAGCAGAAGGAGTGGCCCAGTCCCTCGTCGAGAGGGTCGGGGAGGTAGAGCGGTATGTCGTGCCTCCGGCGAGCGTCTCCGCCGCCGGTGAAGCACACGGTCAGCTTCCCAAAGCCGTTTCCCATGTGGAAAACAAAAAATTTAACGAAAAAATTGAATTTTGTTAGGGAGAATTACTCACCAGTGAAGATCACTGGGATTGAAATCTCATGGCCGATTCTTCCCCTCGGAGAGAGAGACAGAAAGAAAAAGTTGGAACGAGGTGAAGAAGAAGAAGGAGAAGAATAGAAGAGGAGAAGTATAGGAAAGAGAGAGGCGTTGACTATTGGGTGGATGTTTTGAATGAGAAAAACACATTTTTTTTCTTTCCAATATTCAATTCTACAGAACAAAAATGTATATTGCTTTTCTTTTCTTTATATTTTCTTTTTTTTTCCGTGTGGGGCGTTGACTAAAGTTTTGCGTTTAAGTAAACTCCTGGGTTTTGGTTTAGATTAGTGCTTTCTGATTATTCCATGTTATACCTTCTGTAGGTGAGCGTGGATACCACGCTCTGTTGCAAGTGGGCAACGAGTGACGATCTCCGACTTTCAACCGAGGATTTGGTGTTTGCGCGCCCCCGGGGTAAAGCGCGTTTGGGAGTGGTAAAATCATGAAGGAGGTCATAAATTCTGGTAAGGATCCAAAGTCAAAAGAGGGAAAAATAAAATAAAAGAGGAGGAAAAAAAAAGGCCAATAAATATGTGCTTGGAAAAGGTTCAGCAAAAAAATATGTGTGCTTGGAAAGAGTGCCATGTTCACCGTTGGATGTGATTGATTACAAGTAAAGGTTGACTGACACTTGGCAGTTCATTATTGTCCCGCGTAATTGTATTTTTGTCAACTCGAGGTTTCCGGAGTACTCTCCCCGCAGCTGGGCTTGACTTTGTATCTTTAATAAATATTTGAGAATTTCTTCAGTGTAAGGGAATGGGTGTTTTTTTTTTTTTTTTTAATATCAGTATTTTTCATTTATTAATTGTCAAACTTACTTTATTTTTTAATTTAATTTAATTTTTAATCATATTTAATACATATGTGACGACTGATAAATAAAGAACATTAGTGTTATAAAAAAAGTCTCTACAGATTTTATGTAAAGAAAAATAATGTTATTTATTACTTTGCTTATGTTAGTTTTTTTGGAATTTTCTCTTTTTGTTAATTACAGTTTTGGTGTGGTGGTGGTGGTGGTGGGGTGGTTGTGGATTACTAATTATGCCACATTAACTAGAGAGAGGGGGGTTTTGAGAGTTTTACGAAGCTTGACCGATATGGACTTGTCTTTTTGTTGACTTTTTAGATCATAATTACGTTGTCTATTAGAAAAGAAGAAAGTGGATGAGGAATAATGCGATCCAGATTTTTCAAATCAATGAGCAATGAGCTATTATTTCTGTTTTCTAGACAAATTGCTAGATCTCTCCCACTTAAATTTATTAAAGGGTTAATTCTTAATTATATTGGTGTAATCTTAACTTATTCTGTTTGGTAATTTAAATTCTTAACTTTTACTTTGGTGTAATAAGACCCTCAAAATTTAAAAATTGATTGTAATTGTGATATCTAACAGCTAATGAAAGTCAACTAATAGGCCTTTACGTTTTTACACAAGTACACCCCCTACACTATTAATTTGTTGACAAGTTTTGGATCCTAAACTTTTAGAAGTTGTGCGTTTTGCACCTTAATTGTCATTCAAATTGTAGTCCATTATCAATTGAATAATATTATAAAAAATGGTCATATTTAGGGTCTCAAATGTTGAAATTAAGAATTTAAATGTAACTCATAAATAACCAACAAAAAATGTATGGGTGCTGCAATTACTCTTTAATCTTTATTAAAAGTAAGTATACATTTCTATCCACCAAACACGCCAATTTATCCATCCCTTCCCATTTGATGATTTTGCAGCATCTCATGATTCTTTAAAACATTAGTTGGTGTCTCTTTTTTTTTTTTTTCCAGGGTTGGTGTCCATTTTTAACTTTTTATTTTTTTATTTTTGTTCGATTCCTCTTTTCTTTGAGCTCAAACAAAGTTATATATATCATGTATAGGCACAATATAATTACTATTTGGAACTTCGAAAGGGACAATAAATACAGTCCATTTTAGTTTCCCCTAAAGCTTTGGGATAATGTCCAAATTTCAAAGTATATTTTTTTTTTATTCCCTCCAAGTTAGAATGGCAATAAATATGTTAATTTCTTTGATTTTGTGGATAAAACTCAGAAAATAATTTGAATTTACAAAAAACCCATAAAATTAAAGTGAAAAAAATGTCTTTGGAGGCTTTAGACGCCATCATCATTTGAGACGGCTGCACCGTGAGACTGGGAAGCAAGTCTATTTATTTTTTATGACCAATAATTTTAAGAGTCAACTTGTTTTTCTCAAATTGATTCCGATCAATAAGAAATGATAACAAAGATAAAAGACAGCTTATCTTGTAGTAATAGTAATTAATTGTTGTTTTAAGATCAATCTATTCTCTCGTCGAGATAATTTTTTTTTTTGTGCACTATTAGATCAATTAATTAAACTCATATTTCTATATTCAATACGATCCTCAAAAGAGGAGGGATACTGTGGTCGCAATATATGATAATAAACTTTATTTGTTCTATTTTTTTGTTTCATATAAGTGCCTCTATTATTTTTTATCAGTGTGTTACATGTTAATTTTAAAATTTTAAAAATAAATTGTTACAAAACTTCAAAATTGGGAAAATAATATCCTTTATTAATCGAACAACAATATCACAGTAAAATATTCAAGGAAGTATGAATAAAGTATCTCCATTTTTTTCACTTTTTTTTTTTCATTTTATCTCAAGATGTTCAATATAATATTAGTCTCGTTCGTTTTGCTCTTTCGTTAAGAAAGTGAATTCATGTAAGAGAAAATACTATAGTAAAAAAAAACTAAATTTAAATTTTTATAAAAAAATATTACAGTAAAAATTTATATTGTGATTCAAACTAAACGGCCAAGATTCAAAGAAGAAAAATAATATATCCAAGCGTACATGATATCTGTTGTATGCAGTAAATCCAAATTATCATTAATTTTCCCAACCAAAGTCCTTTATATGGACAAGTGGCAATCAAAATCACAGTGGCAAAATCATGAGAAACAAGGTAAATGATTTGTAAGTACATGATTGCATCCAACACTACAAAAAAAAGAACGGATGGATGGGGATAACCCCTTATCATGTACAAATAATGAATATTTATATTAAGATGCTAAGCGAAACTCATGTTGTAATTTTTATTAGTTAATTAATTAAAATAATATGAAATTTCACTTTTTTTCCTCATAGAAAAAAAAAAAAAATATATATATATATATATATATCCCATCTTTAGAATTCAAAGTCACCATCATTAAGTATTGCAAGTGGAAAAACCTCCCTAAGCCACCATCTCCATACCCACTTGCTTAACCCACCCACTCTCCCTCTCCCCCACCTCCCAAACTTTGTCTCTTTTAGCAAAACTTCAAACCAGCATGATAAACTAATGTAACCTAATATCAATTGGACACTTATTTATGTGCTTTTTGCACTTAAAAAAAGGTATTAACATATATTACATAACCACGTGAATGCTGCCGTACTAGGAGTTTCGTTATACTTACTAAACATGTACTTTCAAATAGTTGACAATCTAGGCCTCATTAACTTCGCGGATTCGAGTTTTTAATTCGAGCTGAGATGTGACATTTTTTTAGAGCTTTTCACTATAACAGAAAAAGTTAGACGTGACATTTACTGAAAGCTTTTTACTGTAAAAATCTAAAACTGAAAACTCGAATCGGTGAAATAAACGAGATTTAATTAGTAACTACAAATAAAATTTACGCCCAATTCCAAGGTCTCGTTCATTTTACCGATTCGAGTTTTCAGTTTTAGGTTTGTACAGTAAAAAGCTCTCAGAAAATGTCACATCTAACTTTTTCTACTACAGTGAAAAGCTCTCAGAAAATGTCACATCTCAGCTCGATTTGAAAACTCGAATCCGCGAAGTGAACGAGGCCCAAGTATACGAGTTATTTATTAGATCATCTGCATTAGATTTCATTTTGCTAATTTGAAATACTATATTAGTGTATTTCGCGTTAGTACTAAACGATTTCACAATCTTCGACTCAACTTTCAATGACTAATCATACATGCAGAAATAGAATAGGACATCAAGATAATTTTTTTTATTTTTATTTAAAGGTAATATTTTAAACACATGAAAACATAAAACAGTACATATTTCAATAATGACTTAGCACGCACAAAATTATTCTTTTTGGAGCACAATTACTTTGGCTATTTAAGCACCTCTAGATGTAAGATTTATGATGGCTAGGTGCATTGACTCGTCAACTTGAAGTATAAAATACTTTTTCTTTGGATCCGTAAATGAACTTTCTTTTTTTTTTTTTTTTTTTTTTCATTTTTTTTATCACTTTACTGTATACATTTTAAGAGATGCTAAGTTTTATAGTTTTCACCTTCCTTCCATCCATTGTGGGTGTTTTGTGTGTGTGTCTTTTTTTTTTTTAATATCGTTTTAGTGGGTTTTACTTATTACATTTGTGGACCTTTAGGATTTGATGGAACCGTGTTTGCTGACTAAGTGACTTATAATGCCATCCACTTCAGATAATTCCTTTGTTTAAGGAATTAAGGAAAGAGACCAATGGTGTAAATTAATCTCATGATGGGCATCAATCTCTTTCATTGGTTAATTTATAATTACGTCAAACTTGGCTAATGATGAGTACTAAATGAAAATTAATTAAGAAAAACACGAGACTAAAATTACTATTATTACTCATATGATTTATACTATTTTGTTACTTAACCAGGAATAGCTTAGCTATTTGGAGAATCCCATAATTAACAAAAATAATATTAATAATAATAAGAATATTTGTCACTGCTTCCCCTAATTTGCTCTTGGCTTACTGGTCTAAAACTTGTTTTTACGGGCGTAAGGATAACTTTTCTTAGAAAACCTTTAACTCTTAAAAAAAACTTCCAGTAAAAGCTATAAAATGTGACTTAAAAAAAAAAAAAAAACTTATAAGAAGACTTTAAAACTTTAATAAGGATGGTCTTTTATTAAACTCAAATAATATACCACAATCTTATATTTGTAGAAATACTAAGATCAATGTAACAAACACTTAAATCCCGTTCATTTTATCGATTTGAGTTTATAATTCGAGTTTTACTACAGTAAAAAACTCTCAGAAACAGTCACATCTAACTTTTTGTTAAAGTAAAAATCTCTCACGTAAAGTCATATCTCAACTCGAATAAAAAATTCAAATTAGCAAACTAAACAGATCCTTAATATCGTAACGAAGAAGACAATTAAACCAGTTATTAATTGACCAAATATCAAGGATCATTATTTCAACAGGCATTTTTTTCGGTCGGATTTCAGTAAAGTTATTTTGATTGTTATTGATTTTGAGATTCTCCGGCCTCCAATTTGTGCATGACAACAATTTGACAAATGAAGATAGAAAATAAAAATTAGATATCTGTGTAGAACAAACTCATCACCATTATATATTAGAATTTAAATTGATAAAATATTTATCCTTTATGAATAATAAAGATCGAAATTATCACGTAGACTTTTTGGTCCGAGCTTTTCAGTCTTTTTAGCTCACACTTAAACATCTCCACGCGCAGTTAGAATTTTGATTCAAGAGGGACGTAAACTAATAAAATAAAAAATACTAATAAAATCAACTCCTAATATTTTAGATGAGTAATATATGTGTATAGACTATCGAACATACTTGAGTAATAAAAATTTTAATAAGTAAATTAAATAAGAAAAACTATTTATAAAGTACATATTACTTATGAGAAAATAATAACTGCGAGTGTCATAAGGAAGAAAAAAAAGATCTTTAAGTATGTAGAGGACATTTGAATAAATACATATTACTTTAACAAGAGCAAATTAGAGAACATGTATGTGTAAGAAAATTGTAATTAAGAGAATTGTTTGAAAAAAAATTCTTAATTAGGGACACATTTTGAGAAAAATATTTTAATGGGTCATTTTTATATAGCTTAGATTATATCTAAAAATATTTTAGAAGGGACCAATTTGAAAAAAAATTGTTTTCATAAGAATACATTAGAGAAAAAATCAATTAGGTACATTTAAAAATATAAGATTTAATAGGAAAATATCAAAAGAACAATATAAGGAAATAAAAGAATTTGAAATTGAAGTTTGTGAGGATTTATTTGAAATTTTTATTGATAAGGAGGGCATATGTGAAAAGTTTTGAAAAAACATATACTAAAATTTAAATATAAAAAATTTAAATACTACAATTTAAATATTAAAAATCTAGGGGGGCATGTGTCCCCGGGCCTCACGTCCCTCCGTCACTGTCCACGAGCTATCATCCACACAGAGGTCAAATAGAGAGATTTAATGGGGATGTTGGAGGAGTACTTGTGACGAAATTTTAAGATAATAACAAGTTCTAGAGCCAATAGGAGGATTTTTTTTGTTGTACCCGAATTTTCCTAATAAGATTTTACAACATCATTATAGAATTTTTATTGCTTATATTGAATTATTAGTATTATCTTTTTTCCTCTAAACACTTTCAAAAATTTGATTTCAAATACCAATGGAAAAATAATACTACTTAAAAATAGAAGCAAAAGGAATGTCAAATTGACAGTTTTTATGATTACCTCTTAGCCACTATTTGGGTTGCTCGAGAATCATCCTTTTTAAATCTTGATAAACAATTCAATTTTGAGTTATACTATATAGGACTGGCAATTCGTGTTCGCAGGCCGTGTTCGGGCCGACACGATTACGGCACGACACGATTATAGTGAGCACGAACACGACATGATTAATAAACGTGTCAGAAACTCAAACACGAACACGACACGCTAATAACACGGTTAACACGACACGACATGCGAACACGATTATTAAACGTGCCGTGACGGGCCGACACGAAAAAAACACGTTTATGACCCAACTAGCAAAAATAGTGAATTTTATATTGTATTCAAAACTATATTAATTGACTACTTATTATCACTTATAGTTAAATTCATGCATAATAGCCAACACACATTAAAATATCTAAAACATCACTTATGACATATGTTTCAAAACATACAAATTACTAAACATCTAAAGAAGTTTGAAAACATAACCAAGTACATTTAAATAAGTTTAAAAACATAACTAAATATTTGAAAATTTAAGTGCATAAAACATAATCAACCATCTACAAGTCCATTGGCATATTTAAGTGCATAAAGCATAAAACATATTTAAAGTTTAAGTTTATCCATTACAAATCATCCATTGGCATTTTGTAATCAACCATCTACAAGTCCATCTACAAATCATCCATCTACAAATCCATTGGCATTTTGTAATTTTATCAACATGCCATAACTTATTTAAAAGTTAGAGTGTTAAATTAAGTTAATCCTTTTATCAAACACCCTTTATGCAAACAAGAGAATATAAATAAAACGGGCTGTGAGAGAATGAGAGAAAGAGAATTAGAGAAGCTAGGGTTTTATCTTAAAAAAAAATATATATATATATATATATGGATTAATAAACGGGTCAGTTCGGGTCGTGTCGTGTCAGCCCGATTACGGCCCGTATAACTAAACGGGTTAAGCGTGTTAAACGGGCTGGCATGAATCCAACCCGTTATTTTCGTGTTATTCGTGTCAGCCCGTTAACGACCCAATTAATAATCGTGCGGTCTAAACCCATTTATCTCGTGTCGTTTTCGTATCGTTTCATCGTGTCGTGTCCGAAATTACCGGCCCTAATACTATATAATCTGATTTGGGCAAAATTAGCTGCAAAGTTTTATTAATGTCCATGAACGCCCCGCATATTGTAGAGAATAATGCTCCATTTTGGTTTTGACATGATATATTCTCAACATGTTTCTTTTTAAACGTAATGTTCTTAATATATATATATATATATATATATATATATATAAACACTAATTATGCACCATCATCTAACTTTTTGAAGATGCTATAGAATTTGTCTGTTTTTGTATTCATAGAAGTTATAAATACATTTTAAGCTGATACTTTCCGACTAGTCAATCAAAGAGGATAAGTTTCTTAGCATTTAGCAAAAATCAAAAGAGGATAAGTGGGGAAGCCAAAATTATATAGTGACTATATTATTAATTTAATTTTACACTTTAGAGAAACCCTCTAGAGTAAAAGTCACAACAATAATTAGATACTTGTTAAGTTTTCAGAATGTTATTTGACAATTTCCAACTCTGCAATCAATGGCTGCTAACCATGGTCCACGAAAAAAAAAAAAAAAAAAAAAAAAAAAAAAAAAAAAAAAAAAAAGTCATAAAACGAGTAAACTAATTATATAATGAAATGGGTTAAAACATCTAATCCGGATCGCGACTTCAATTAGAAGGGTTTTGGTTTCATATTTGTTCAGACACAAACATCGGGAATTTCTTTTAAGGCTTCTTCTTTTCTTTACATTGGGCTGCAAATAGAACGTTGAATCTTGAGAAAGTCAAGAAAACTTCACTTGCAAGAATACGTATGTGTACAGGGAGAAAGGAGAAAAATATGCTAGAAATATAAGAGGAAAGTGTTAAGTAAACTAGGGCGAAAAGATATAAGAGAATGCCAGCCATTGAGCAAACACAATCCAGATTTTGTTTGACCCAAAAAGAGGGATTTTCCAAAGCCATCATGGTCACTAGCGGTCAGCGCCACCACCACCCACCATTGCCCACTAGCTACCACTATTAGAGATTGTTGTCCCCTTTCCCAAATATTTGCCATCCACATTTTTGCCCTTACATTTTCATATTTTGACAATGTTTTTTTTGGTGTGATTTTACATATATATTGAAGTAGGAGGTTTTAGTTGCAGTAGTCGTTATTTTTAGATTGCCTTGTCTTCTATTAATTGAGCTTTTTTTTGTTTTTTTTTTTGTTTTCTTGTTTATTGTTATCTATCTAGTTTGTCGTATATTTTAAGGCTATACATTTTCACATCAGCCATCGCAATAGTTAGACTTAAACATTTGAGACATTGTTATCACAGTCTAGTTTTCTCTTTAATTTGTGGGTTTTTTCTCTTTTGAATTTTCTTTAAGTGAATTTGAGAACTCTGAAAGTCTGCATCAGATTCTATCATACTCATTTTGTTGCGTTATATATTTTCGTAATCTCGTTATTTCCTCTGCATTTTTTCCGAGTACTATTGCATTTCGGCATATATGGCCAATTTTGAACAAAGAAAAGATAATTGTAATGATTTTTGTCAATGACCGAGTCTCTTTGTTCCTTTTCAATAGTAAATCTTGGATTCGGTCAATATTTTCAATTTATTTTTGTTGTGTGTTGCTTGTGTTCCAACAATGTCATGTACCATTATCTTCATTTTTCCCAATTATGGACACTGTTGAAATTTGAGGCGATCAAATTCAATATTTGATACTCGATTTCCCACGTTTCGGTCAAATTCATTGGCTTATATATGGCGTATGCATTTGTCTACCGTATCAAAATATGATCCATTTTCAGAACACTATATTCAAACTTAACTGGGAACGGTTTAACTGCCGATCATGTTTCGACACCATGATTTTTGGTTTCAACAAACTGAAACAAATATATATATATATATATATATATATGGTATAAATATAAACAGCTATAGTGACCTCCATCAATACTTTATATTAGTTGATTCCCGAAATCCATTTTACACACCTAGTAAATAAATCTGCCATGTTCGCTTAACTCTTTTAAAGTTAAAAAATAAATTTATATGAGAAAAAATACTGTAAAAAAAATTAAATTTAATTCTTTACAAGAAAAATTCTGTAACAAAATCTTAAATTGTAATTTGAACTAATCTTAAATTATTTAGACGTTATTTTATTGTCACGTCTCTTATCAAATAAATAAATAAAGCGAAAGGGACAGATTTTTCAAGTATTTCATTGGGGTGAAAATTGAGGTAGGCTTGCTTTATAGACGGGCTACAGGCTTGGGCCTGAAGCTTAAAAGGGCATTATATATGAAGGGAGAAAGAGAAAAATATTTAATAAGTCTAAATTAATAAATAGGTTAAATTATTATTTTTATCTATAATTTATCTTAATATAAATCATAACTTGATAAATTATTGTTCATAAATCATAGTTTTTGTCCATATGAATCATAATTTGACAAGTTATGACCTATTAATTTCTATAACTAAAAATTAGCCTATATACTTCCTTAAGCTTTTCATATTGGTCTATTTTCTACTATTTCCGTTATATGAATTGTATGGAGCTCCTAATTTCTCGATAATTTTCTCTGATAATTTGGAAACCTATGAACTAATAATTCTACTCGGTATTGATTTTTTTTGTTTCACTGATTTAAATTTTTAATTTAAATTGAGATATAATTTTATATAAATTTTTTTATTATAATAAAAAATTAAATATAATTATTTTAAAAAAAATTTCAGTCCTTAATTTTTCTAAAACTGAGAACATATATGTCTTCTTTCCAAATGATTAGAAAGACGATGACTACTGCAAAGTGCAATAGTACATTCGAATTTAATGCTCAACATATAGACGAGTAGAAGCCCAACACTCTCAACTTGTAAAGCCCAAAAGAGAGATAAGAAGTTCAATAGACCTACCATGATCATTTCTACGAGCTATATCAAACACTTTCCCTCCCAAAAGAGAGAGGGGGAAAAGGAAAGAGAGAGAGAGAAAAAAAAAAAAAAAATCTTAGGCGATGAGCTTAGAACATTAGCAATCATGATTTTATTTGCATGCCTTTACTTTTTGTTTGGTTCTTTATCGTTATGTTTTTTTTTTTTTTTTTTTCAATGCTTTGGGCACCCAAGAGAAAAAAGAGGAACAAAAAGAAATTGTTTTGACTGTCCCTGTGAAACATTTCAAGTCACAAGGAAAACTACAAAATCACAAAACAATTATGCTAAGAAAACTCACTAGTGCCTAAATGTAAAGTGGTTAAAGGCTATCGGTGAGAGTATTCATTCACATTGGTTTATGTTAAGTATGGTAAGTTCTACAAATATATGAACATTTTAGTGTTATCCGACACCGCAATTCTCATAAATATGGATGCTAGCACTAGGCCATGTGACTTGGGGTTCCAAACACCACTAATGCTTAATAACAGTTATTGCTCTGACGTTTACTGTGAGATTCTACCTTAAATAATTATTAAGGATTAACATTCGTATCAAATTTTAAAGTAGCAATATTTGACGCTGTCACTCACAATAAACGAGTCTTCTACAGCTCACATTTGTTAGGTCCATTGTTCATGTTCATTGTGGTGAGTGTACTAGTGACCTTTTTTTATCATCTTTTTCCACACTTTCGACATTCACATGTCTTAAGTATCGTGAATCTATAGTAGGACCAAGGCTGATCAGATTGATGATGGAGAAAGATGGCGCTATCTTAACACTCCTCTTAAACTCAAAAGGAGCATCCGATCTGGGTAGACACACAGTAGATTCCCCCCCCCCGCCTTCTAAAAAGCCTCACTAGATCTGGCCGTACACTGTTCTTTGCCAGCCCAATCAGCATCCGCCCCGCATAGAAATGCGTGCATCACAGTTGAGTTCCCTACTGCACTTTCGATCGAAGCCGTTCGATTGTGGGCCCCAGATTTTTGCCTTCTGTCACCCACTTTGCTCACTAATTGCACACTACAGACACTTCCCAAGTCCTAACAGCAAATTTCAAACCATTTGAGATCTGAACCCAACCACATTAAAATCTATCCATGACTTGCCAGTACATTTGAGAAGGCAGGATTCTCTGATGACTGATCCACTGACTCAGCCCTCTATTTTCTTTTTCTATAATTTATTATTTAATGCATTAAAAAATACCTTTGAGGAGCTTATATTTGAACTTTATATTTTATGGTGGGGTATGTCATGTCTATAGACTATGCCTGTTGGAGTTTTGGAGTTGTATATATATATATATATATATATATATATATATATATATATATATATAGTTAAATTTGATGAAAATTACACCAAAATATAGAATATATATAAAATTAACAAATGTAATTGCTTAAAACAGACTAGGACCATAGAATTTTCCATTTTTATTTGTTAACTTCGAAAAATGGCTTGGCTGTTTATATAGTGATCAAGCGAGGGACTAGGGAGATTATTTGGTATCCACCATGTTCCCAATTTGCTATAAATAATTTACAATGAAACAAAATTCCTACAAAACGTCTTATTGTCCTTGTGCAACTCTTTGCCTCTTGCCAGCCAAACAATATAATCTAGAGGGAAAGAAAAATGACGAAAAAAGATATTATAGAGCGAAGAACTTGTGGTTCTTAAGAAGGCTCAGGCGGGATATTTCGCCATAAGAAAAGCTGTCTTTACAACTTTATACGACAAGAGGCAAGGAATTTGTATAATACCGACCCTTTTTCATATTCCCTAAATAGTAATAGCTGATATTTTCTAGATCATCTTAATTAAGATTTGTTAATCCCAAATCCGCTTTAATAGCTTAACTAGTTAACTTTCAGATGCTCCACTCCACAAACGAGAAATGAAATGCAAACTTGGAAATGTTAAACGCTATCTATTATCAGAAGTCTGCAAAAGCGTCTATATTGCAAGTAAATCAAAGGTAAAAAAGAAAACTCTTATTGGATTTGAAAGTGAGAAACCTTTCTTCTAGCTACATTCGGTACAACAGACTATATAGATAACCAAATCTCAATGCTTTACAGAGGGGGAAAAATTGTGGCCTCTAATATATATATATATATATATATAAATTATTGAAACATCGACACAAATTAACATCCAATTTTGAACTTTAAAAAAAAAAGAAAAGAAATGAAAAATTAGGCCATTTGTAGCCAAATTCAATTCACCGTGTAAAAAAAGAAGAGGAATCCAGAAAAAAAAAAAAAAATCTAATCACGAGGCAAAAAAAAAAAAAGAGAGAGAGAGATCTCATACCAGTAATAGATACAGTCCTATACAACACACCAGAGCAAGCCCCAAGCTTCCGAAGCCGTTTATGGCCGCTTCCGATAAACCCGGTGGAGACGAGAGGTGCGACGAAGGCCCGTCAAATCCCGGCGAATTCTCCGGCGAAAGAGAGATGTACGGCGGCTGAGCGCCACCGCTAACAAAAGGAGCTCCAGGCTTGGTCATCATTATCGGATTCTTCCCAAAGATCTCCCTCGGCAAAAGAACCTCAGAAACCCCGAAAATGGCGACGGGATTCTGATCGAACACCGTCTGCGTCACCGAGGCCTGGACGATCCCCGTGTCGATCCCCACCGATCCGTTAACCCTAGAAATGTTGAGCGTGAAGCTCCCGGCTCCCATGTCCTCCGTCGCCAATGTGGGCTGAACGGGATTCACAATCGACTGGAGAGAGCCCAGGGGATAATAGGAGTGAAGGACGTGGAATTTGAGCACCACGGCCTTCTTGTCGGCGGGGAGAGATTGGAGCCTGACGGTGGAGGGGAGGTCGGCAAAGGCGGTGTCGACGGGGACGAAGAGGGTGATCCCGGCGCCGCCCTCGTCGGCCTCGAACTCCTCGACGACGCCGGAGGCCGACAGCATCGAAGCCGCGACGTTGAAGTTGTGGCCGTCGATCAGCACCTTCGTGATGTTGAGCCCCAGCGGCGGCCGCGTCTCCGAAGCCATCAGATCGAAGCCGTACGGGACGAGGAGCGAATCGAGGGCGAAGACGCTCACATTGTACGGGAGCGTCTTGATGAGGCTGAGGACGGTGGCGTTGGAGGGGGAGTAGGGCGCCGGGGAGCGGACGGACACGGCGCCGGTGGAGGGGTCGCGCGTGATGTTCACGGAGCCGAAGTTGCTGGCTGCGCGGCCGGTGGTCTGGAGTAGGGTGGTGACGATCTTCCCGGAGGAGGGGATCCGGCGGAGGTCGTACTCGGAGAGGTATTCGAGGAGGATGTGATAGCGGAGGACGTCGGCGCGTGAGGAAGACGAGAGGCGGCGCGTGAGGTCGGAGGAGGGGGAGAGGTAGGGGTTGGGGACGGCGAGGAGGGTGAGGGAGGAGCGGCGGGAGAGTTCGGCGGCGAGGTTGGGGGCGGAGGAGAGGAGGAGTGCGGTGAAGTCGGAGAGGTCAGGGATGGTGGAGAGGAGGGCGGTGATGTTTAAGGCCAAAGTAGTGGGAATGGGGGAAGAAGAGAGGAGGAGGAAAAAACAGAGTAGGGACGTAGGGGCAAAATGGGAATTAGAAGAGATGTTGGCCATTTTTGTTCCTCTCTCTCTTCGCAGAGAGTGGAGGGAGAGAGAGAGAAGGGAGAGCGTGTGTGTCGGTCTTTCTTTCCTTCTTTCTGTTAGGATTTTAGTAAAGTATAGAGGAGAAAGGGAAAGTGGGTGATTGAGTGAGTGATTGAGTGAGTGGGAGCGAGTAGGGGAGTGAAAGGCAGTTTATGATGGATGGGGAATGATAGATGACGATGAAATGAAACTAGTGATGTGGGGTGGAGTGGAACACAATGGGGCAATCTTTTTGCGCGAGTTTTGTCGCCCCCACTTGCGGTGGATGCTTTAAACCGTTGTACTCGCTCTGGATGAATTCCACGTGTTAATAACTGTGCTAGTGTTGGGAGGGACTGGGGAGGAGGAGAAGGGAAAACAAGAACAACCATGGAGGTTGGCCAAAAGGCAAGAGATGAGGGAACATAACAGGTGTTAAGCGATCAACAAACTCAACAGTCAGAAAGTTCAACTGACTACTACTCGGCCAAAAAATAGTATACACACGACAACCAAAGTAAAATTGAACTAAACATTTGTGTAAACAAAAGGAGGAGAACAAAACTCAACCAAAACAGTACTCTTCTCTTTTTTTTTTTTTTTTTTTTTCATTCTTATCATTATTATATGTTCTTTGTTCACTCGTCACTTTGAATTCTTTTTAGTAATTATAGTAATAACCACAACCATGGTAGCGCATTCTCTTATTACTCGTAGTAATTCCCGAATTAACGAAATTCAAGTTTATAATCTTGATTCTAGGATATTTGTTATTCTTTCCATTTTTGTACCTTTCTAACAGTATATATTCATTAACAAAATAAATCTCTTAGTATTGCATTTTCAGATTTTTCTATCCTAATAGTCCTTTTCTTTTTTTTTTTTTTTTTTTTTTCCCTTTACCTTCCCTTATATGACCAAGAAAAAGTGAATTAAACGTAGCCCTTTATTTTTAGCCGTATTTATATTAAAAATTATATATTATATATACTTTTTTAATATAATATAATTACTAATAAGATGAAGATGCCTTATTAGGGAACTCTTTTTTTTTAGACTTCTATTGGCGGTGCACGTTTCACTATATAATTAAAGAGAAATAGTAAAAAATAGACCAATATAAAAAGTTTAAAAAAATATATAGATCAATTTTTAGTTATAAAAATTAATAGGTCATAACTTGTTAAATTTTGATTTATAATCAGATAAGTTATTAATAAATTTGTCAAGTTATGGTTTATAGCCAGACAAGTTATAGATAAAAATCGTGAATTATGGATAATAACTTGTCAAGTTATGATTCATAACCAGACAAGTTATAGACAAAAACAGTAATTTAGCCTATTTATTAACTTATGTAAACTATTGATCTATTAATTTTAATTTATCTCAAGTATTGACTTATTTTTCTCTTTCTCCCGTAATTAAATTACCAACATTTTTTTTTCTTTTTTCAATTTTTTTCCCTTTCATTTGGGATTGATGATGGGTTTTTCTTCGTGTGGGTCAATTATTTTCTTGGCAGCCCGTGTAATGGAAAAGGGTCATCACTTATCAGCTTTCGCATTTTAACTAAACCCAATTGGAATATGGCTGCTGGGCCAAGGATGTTTCTCAATCTTCTAAACTTGCTTGGTGCTTACTGCGGGGACCAAATATCTTTTGGGTGTAACGCTAAGGCTAAGGCCGTTCCCATGCCCATAAAAGAAAGTGGTATGATTGATTCAGGCATAAAACTGGACTTTCGTAATGGCTACTGAGAAGTGTTAAAAGACTACGGCCGTTTAGTTCGCTGATTTGAATTGAGATGTGACTTTATGTAATAATTTTTTACTATAGTAAAAAAATTAAATGTGACTGTTTTTTAAAACTTTTTACTATAACAAAACTCAAATCAATAAAATGAACGGGACACGCCATGATAATTTCCAAGTTACTTGTGAAATTACCTCTGTTGAAAAAGATGCTGATCTTATATACCCGAGTGAATTATGTTGCTTTCTGGCTCTTTTTTTCTGCATAATACAAATGAATATCACCCAGATGAAGTGAAAGGCTTGAGGGTGAATAATTAATGGAGCTACTCAAAAACACAATTTGCCAAATAATTCCAAAAAATGTCCCAACATGACATGGAGTTAAAAAAATTAAAAAAAAAAAGTGCAAGTTGTGAAATTGGCTAGGAATAAAGTGGGGTTGGTTAGCAAAAATATATATACACGCACAGAGGTGTGGGAAGGCTGGAACTTCAATTTGGGGCCCTTGTGTAAAAAAATAAAAAAAAAATGAAAAAAAAGACATTGGGGCCACAAGGATTTCAGTTTCTCTTTGATCCTTTCATGGGCTAACATCTCACTAATTTCTTTTTGGGCTGGAAACAACTCATTTACATTTTTTTTTATCATTAATAAGTATTTGAGATCCTAATCATATGTGCCTTGCCTCGCTCTTTACTGCGTTCTATCTACAAAATCCTTCGTGTCGTGCCATCCACCAGCTCAAAAACATCTTAATTTCATTCACATTTTTAACGTAGAAATTTGATTTTGTTATAACACAATTCAAATTAAATGAAAAAAGATTCATCCAAAATAAAATGAAATTAATGGATAAGAATATTACAAGATCCTGTGCTTGTTATATTTATTATTTAATCATCATATCCAAAACAGGTTGTATCATGTTTAAATTCGTGCTTCTGTCTAAATATCGTGTTAACTAGCCCACTGTACAAAAGAAAAAACAAAACACGAGTCATGCATAACCCAACACCTCAGGCCCAAAATTTCTCTGCATAACACGTGATCAATAGGCAACCCAATCTCCGATCATTGTTTTATTAATGTTTAATCAATGTAATCCTTTCCATTGTACCGTATTATATACATTTAAGTAAATCCAAACCATTATTATACAGCATCATTGCAAGTTTGATCCGGTCTAGGAAAATCGTACAATTTGAGGTGCTTTGGAATAATAGGCATGTCAAAATCTAGAATCCCATTTGCATTTTTGTGACGGTCGTACGTACAAGACAAAAGAATAAGATTGACATAGTCAAGGACATGGTCAGCGTTAACTATTGCCGTTTATTGCAATTTGCAATTCAGTTCCAATAACACGAATACATGGAAAGATTGTTTACTGACTGGTCAATTTTTCATGAGTCAACTTTTGCGTACGGTCTTTTCTCAAATGTGAATTCTGGACAACATGAGAAGTAAGTAAAGGATGCTTTCGCCTAACGCCATTCCAATGTTGCGCGAGTTTAAACAGTAATTTGGCAGTGATGTCTCGTTCGGTGCATCGATTTGAATTGTGATATAATTTTATATGATAATTTTTAACTGTAATAAAAAAGTTAGATATAACGTTTTGTTAAAATTTTTAACTGTAGTAAAATTGAAATTGAAAACTCGAATCGGTAAAATGAACGTTATAAGGATGAACTATAGTTTTATGATTAATTGATTTCAAAGCAAAGCTAACATTTATTGGAGTACCAGGCTTGATCTTGGAGTAATTTCACGCTTAGCTTTAATACTGAGGTTTACGATTCAAATCCTCCAACTCTAAATAAATAAATAAATAAACATTTTTGGAGAAAAAAAAATGCTGATATTTATGATATTTCAGTTTCTAGAAGCAGCATGCTGGCTGGTATATGTCCATTTCTGGAAGTCTGCAGACTTGACCTGAGAATTATAATTCAAGTGAGTGTTTAATCAAATGTAAATATAGTTAAAGTTTGAATGTGTCAAAATAATCGTAAGAAAACAAGTTTAAAGAACAGAGGAAAAAGTAGGGATTTTTTTTTGGCTAATCAAGTAGGGGTATTTATTGTGTATCCTCTTTTTGTTTTTTTTTTTTTTTTTTTTTTAAATAGGTAATTATTGTGTATCAAGAAATAAAGAGGAGTATGTTTTCACTTTGTATAACCATCTTTTTCTTTCTTTCTTTCTTTTTAATCTGCTCTTTTTTAACATGGTTATCTTTTCATGAACCTTTTGTTTTAATTTTTTATTCTTTTGCTAGGATTTTTCATGAGTTATTTGTAATATAGATACCTTTGCTATAAACATAGTAATCTCCATATGATCATCTCTTATAGGTTGTCCTTTCTCCTCAAAGAGTAGGTATGCATTAGCAAAATTGCTCATCATGTTTCTAAACCAAAAAGATCTCCTATACAAAGAAAGACAAGGGTAACATCCTGAAATATTGGTTGACTATTTTGGATCCTCGTTGAACAACATTTCAACCAATCTCAATTACACCAATTACTAGACAAAGTTAGATCAAATTTTAAGAAGTTGCTAGAGACCAATCTACCAAATCATAACCAATACTTGAAAACACCTTAATCATAAGGCTGACATATTACCCCAGGTCACACCACCTAACTTCTTATCACTTTAGCCTCTTATTTTGTCCTAAAAAAAAAAAGAAGTAAAAGCACTAGATTTTAATTGGAAAACTAAATCAAACGATAAACTACAAAAAATCCCTCTCATTGTTTCCATCAGCATCAGCTTGCCTATGATTTTTCAAATGTGTCAACAATACCCTTTAAACTTCAATGAGTTTTTTCGCCTATTTTTATTATCATTTCTCAACGGGTGTCTTACACATTTGTCTTCTAAACATATGTGATTTTAACGACTTGCCTCCTAAACTTATAAAATTATTTCAATATGCTAAATCTTAATGATGATTGTGTTAAACAAGTGTCGAAAAAGCACATTCGACGAAAAAGTCTAACGTCTTGATTCTAATGTAACACAAATATTTTAATTCCTTAAATCTAATAAGAAATTTGAGCAAATTTAGTAAAATGAGATATATTACAATAATTTTACAATTATAGAGAGGTTAATTATCAACGTGAGAGTAATTTGCTAAACCACAATAAATTCGAGTATAATTGTGTTAAAATTTCTCAAATTGATGAGGTGTGGTTAGCATATTTGAAAAGTTGGAAAATAAGTCGATACTACTCATGACAAAGTTTAGGGATATTTTTGTAATTTAGCTGTCCGAGCTCGGTCTCTTTCTTACCTTAATTCATCATTATGGCTGGTCATCTAATTCTAATCCATGTCCCATTAAGATTAATCCACAGACTTGGCTTGTGGCCTTGGACCAATTCCTAGTAGAGAGGAAAAAGTGGTCCCCAGTTAGCGGCTAAGTGAACAGCAAATAGCGTTTATAGTTTGGCGCTTACATCAACTTCCCGGGTCCTATGCAGAAGGAAGACCAACTACCATTCTTCTTCTTCTTCTTCTTCTCCTTCACGTCATATACAATATGATTTTGATTTATTCAAACATATCTATATACGTTTGTTTTACTCTATTATTATCATTTATAGTCTATAAATCTCAGTCTTCAGATTCCTTACGTTCTTAATTCTTATTATCAAAGCCGCCATGGTTTGAAAACTGCTGCATGCTAATTATAGGAGTCTCAAAGTTGTTATTTCCCTCATCTCGGTAAAGGTTGGAACACACTACCATCTTTTAATGATGTTTTGTTTTCTGTTCTTCGTTTGTTTTATGTACGTTTTTGGTTATTATGATTATTATTATTATTAAACTGCCTATGCTTAGTTTATCGAACTCTATTAGAATATTCTTGGGTTCCTCTGCAAATTTCTTTAATTCCTTCTCTCTCTCTCTCTCTCTCTCTCTCTCTCTCTCTCTCTCTCTATTAGAATATTCTTGGGTTCCTCTGCCAATTTCTTTAATTCCTTCTCTCTCTCTCTCTCTCTCTCTCTCTCTTTCTCTCTCTCTCTCTCTTTCTTTTTTTTTTTCCTTTTAGTAAAGTTTGAGGATTTCATGTGTTTAGGTTCGATAAAATTTGGGCGGAATTC
This sequence comes from Morus notabilis, assembly GCF_000414095.1. NCBI lineage: Eukaryota > Viridiplantae > Streptophyta > Magnoliopsida > Rosales > Moraceae > Morus > Morus notabilis. The sequence goes on from NW_010365505.1 coordinate 335,218, forward strand.
GATTGCTTTGGTCTCTTTGATCAGGAGTCTCTGCGATTCTCGTCCTCTTTCAGTAGTTATATATATATATATATATAATTTTATTTTTGAAAAATAATCTTTCAGTAGACGTTGAAGATGTTTACTGTATTGTGTATCGTTCACTACATGATATAAGCAAAAAGTCTAGATATACTATCTTTTATGAGTTATATTTACAGTTTCGGCCGCTAAGCAAAAGAAGAAACAAAAATACACTTAAAATAGCAAAGAGAAGCAAGGGAAAAAAAAATAGAGAGAGAAATTTAAGCCTTTTCAGATGGTGGGTACTTTGTATTTTCTTCTGTGGATGAATAAAATAAAATCTTTATTTCACCAAAACTATAAAAGATTAACCGCCCTTTGTTTTTTACAACATTTTAGCAATCTATTTGAATCCTGTCAAAATCAAAGTACATCATAAAGCAGTCCTTAAACAAGTGGCTTACATTACAAATTTGGTTATTTCAGGCATATACATATACATATACATATATATATATATATATATATATATATATAGAGAGTGAGAAGAGAAGTGGTAGTACACGAAGTTCTCAAGCTCAGAAGGACAAAACATATAAATAGTCTCCATTGTAGTACAAATTAAAAAAAAAAAACAATGGGAAAGCATTTGCAACGCAATGACTCGGTTAATGTTGGGGGCAACTTTCATGGGTGTATGTGTGGCATACTTCATATTCTTGATTACCATCATTGGCAAAGCGCCAAAAAGGTACTTCCACATAAAAAGCAAGGTGCAAAACGACGACGTGTCAGATGTAAGCTATCTCTCTATCAATCTCAGTTCCTTTATCAAACCTCTTTTAATGATTTTATGTTGCAAGTCTGAATATTTGATGCAAAACTCAAAAAAAGTAAAGTGTCATATGTTACCAGAACACATATATCTCGTTTATTTTATCGATTTGAATTTTTAATTTTAAGTTTTTATAGTTAAAAATTCTAAAAAAATGTCACATTTCAACTTAAATTTGCAAAACAAACTAGACCGTAATTTAAATGGTTGAGTTTACACTTATGTTCAAGATTCCTTTTTCAACGTTGTATTAATGGTACTTAAAATCCCATGATAGTACGAATAAAGGCTCAGCTAAATGAATGTAATACTTCCATCCGCAGAAGAAGTTTTAGTGTGGCACTACAGAGTTGAGAGGTGTAATTTTACCTATGAGTCTTCATATTGCTATCTCATTTTCTAGTTCTATACAAACTCAGCAGGAGTAAATGCTTGCAGGGAATGAAAGTCCAAAACCAAAATTGAACAACTGTGATTCAGGCGAAGTGTTTATGGACGATGGTGCGGAACAATTGATGGTAAGTTCATGTCACAAGTTGATTTTTAGCAGAACTTAAGAAGTGCTGGACTGCTAGTTGTGATTTGAAACAATATTAAAAAGTGTTCATCAATTATGTGAACAAAAACTGATAGTATCTAATTTGAATAAATTAGGTCGATCGACATAACACAGATTCAGTTCCTGCAAGCAAAAGATATGGAAAAGCTCGCATAAAATCGCCATTGCCAAGAGCAAAAGAGGGGGAAGGTCACCACAGAAGGTGGATTCTGAGCTTCCCTCCGCAGTCATGGTTTCATAGAACTAATCCAGTCAATAATCTAGAGCCTTCGGAGAATTATTTGGGTCAAATAGGCATTGATGAGACTAGTCCAGTTACTGTCCCTCGGCCTAATAGAGATGTTTCCGATCAACAACTCGACAAATGCGTTGACATTCTCGAGATATTTAAGGCCAACAAGGAGTTTTTCTTGAAGATCCTACAAGATCCGGATGCTTGTAAGAACCACTTTCGTGGTCTGAGGAATTCCAATATCTCGGTTAGATTAACTAAGTCAAGGTCATTCCCTTTAGCCAATTCATCACAAGCTAGAAATATCAGGCCTAGTACACTCAAACACAAGCAGAATGAAGTATGGCTCTTCCTGAATAGAGAACAATCCAAATTTCAAAAGGATCATCATGTGAATTCTCTAACAGCTGATCCTGGCGATACATCAGGCAGTGTCAATAACCATGGATGGAATCAATTGGTCATAAACCGGTTAAGTGATATCAAGCAGAAAATAAAGCATGCACTAAAGGAGAGCAAAAGGGAAAGGGGCCAAACACCTGTTGAGGAAGAATACCAGAAAACCCCATTTGGAGACAGGACTTCCATTGATAGGCTGGAGATTACTATTGACCAAGATAGTAAAAAGAACGACAGTTCAGACGATGATTTAAGAAGGCGAAGACTCCAACGTGTGGGAAGAACAGTTTCTCTAAATGAGTCACTAGAAAGATATGCCAAGTTGTTTGAGAATACTTCTGGTAAGGAGACCAAGTACAGTCACTCTAGGAGCTTAAGAGTGACAAGTGAAGAAAAAGTTGCTCCTCATGCTCGAAAATCCTGCAGGAGAAACTTGTCTCTTCCTGATATTGACTTTCTCGCATCCCTTTTGAATGGCACATCCCGTGGTTCTTTTCGCTTAGAGATGCCAATCAAGACTCTAGTGGATCGTAGTACAAATGAAAATGGAGAAAATCAGAATACTCAACCGGAGTCATCAAGCATTGCTTTAGTAGATGTAGAAAAGTCGGAGCTGTTAGATGCTGTTGTGGAGACGAGATTGCAGAATAGCATTGTTGAAAGAAGTGAGACCATTGCAAATATTTACTCAGATGATTTAATAGTGGATGAAAATGAAAAGGGTATTCCTGGGACTGATAACACCCTTGAGGACGCAAACGAGCCCCTGAAGAGAGAAAACAGTTCTTGCCAAGAAGAGATTTATGTCACAGAGGATTCAGGACTAGAGCTTTCACAGCCAAATCAAGGATCAGTTATAGAAACTTGTTTTTCGGACCATGTGTCAGAAGGTAATCATAGATTCTACTAAAGCTTGAAATAATTTTTCCCATCTCGAAAATGTGCATTTTGTTCTAATTAAGTAGCTTTGATGATAACTGTTTTGGCTAAATTGTGTTCAGGTTTGGATGAGACAGAATCTTCTATGCTCCAACAAAACAGGAACACCAAAGCTCTAAAGCATGACAGAACTGAAGATAGAAACCGAAGCTTAGACAACCGCTCGGGGCACTACTTCCAACCCGACATAACAGGAAACACAGACTTCAACTACGTCAGAGACGTACTAGAACTCTCAGGCTTCATTGACAACGAGGAAACTTCAACATGGCACTCACTTGACCAACCTCTGAGCCCTTCAATGTTCAAAGAACTAGAGGACATGCTTCACCATGAAAACGAGATTTCGGAAAATATCTGCAATCACCAGCTTCTTTTTGACTTGGTTAACGAGACACTAGTGGAGATGAATGAGAAATCGTACACATACTTTCCAAAGGCGTTTTCCTTGGGTCGCCTTGTCCGTCCAATGCCAAAAGGAGACCATCTTCTGAAGGAGATTTGGACAAGGATAAGCTCGTACTTGCGCTTGAGGCCAGAGCTTGACCAGTCGCTTGATGATGTTGTAGCTAGAGACTTGGCCAAAAATGATGGTTGGATGGATTTGGAATGGGAGATGGAAATGGTGGCTCTTGAGCTTGAGGATGACATCTTTGATCAGTTGTTGGATGAAGTTCTATGCTCTTGAGAAAAACAAAATTTTGTTTTTGTTTTTTTATAGAAATTATTTGTTGTGTATATGTATATGCATGAAATTTTGGTCTCGTGTTGTGTGTTATATATACGTCATAAAGCTAAAGCATACTTAGTTAAGCATTCCACTTTTAGCTGATGTAAAGATTCTTTGTAAATTTTCTTTTGGGAACTCCATGTGTATAAATTACTGTGGTATATGACTTTCAAATTAAGTTGCAAACAAATTTGAAGAGTTTGTCTTATTAAATTACATAAAACGAAAATTCATAGATTATGGTGGAATAAGTATGAATTTTTTATCCTTGTTGGTCTGGTATTTAGAGAAAAGGAAGACATAATGCTATTATTTACCGTCACCTATAATACTTGTAGACATAACAAGTAGTTTTTCTTCCCCTGATGCAAAAGACATAACAAGAAGTTAGCGCCAAATAAAGCACTTCTTTTCTCCTTATAATGTTTAAAATGTCATCACTCTAGAAATATTTTATTTCGTCATTGCATTGTTTATTTAGAGAAATTTGTGGTAGAACATGAAAAAAATACTCTATTGATGTGTAGTTCAAATTACAACTATATCAAATTAAATGAAGTATAATTGTTTTACGGGAGTCTCACGTGATGAAAATCCGTGATCAATTAAATATTAACGCTTTCCATCCTTTTAAATCCTTTTAAAAAAGTTTGGGAGCATTAATAGAATTGGACCAAATAATCAATTTACTTTTTTCTTTTTTTTTTGAAAAAAAAAAGATTATGTTCACTAGTGTTTTTGAATTTCAAAGTTATTCTTACTTTTATCTCTTAAATTTTAAAAACTCTCCATTTACTTCTTGAATTTTGAATTTGTACCATTTAAGTTCTTTTGTAATAATTTATATTAAAGTCAAAAGGAAAAAAGAGGAAATTATGTGTAATTATGTGATTTTTATCCGTTTATCTTTAACAAAAATTTAAACAAAAAAATTATATAACTCCAGTATTCTTTTTTTTTTCTATTTATTTTTAATAAAAATTATAATAGAAAAGAGTTATATGTTATAATTCAAAGTTTTAAAAATAAAATGAGAGTTTTTAAAATTAAAAAATGAATTGAGAAGGTAAGGAATTAAAAAAAAAAAAAAAAAACAGCTTCAGAAAAATCCCTAAAAAACCTAAATACTAAACGACATGATTTCATGTGTATTCGTCCCGCAAACGACCGACGAAACCAAGCTTTCCTCCCACTATTCGCCGCCGAGGAGGATTTTCATTTCCAGGTATGAGAAAAACGTGTTTCAAAAGGATTTTTCAATGATTTTTCCCTTTTGATTTTGCTAATCTCTGCCGTTTAAAAAAAAAATTTCACTGGGTATGAGATTAACTTGAGGTTTTGCAAAACCCAAACCTGGCTCCATAAGCCTGGGAGTTCTTCAAAGTCGGAATTTACTTTAGCGTCTTATCTCAAGAGGTGGTTTCCTTTTGCCTCATTTTATTCATCTGCTCTGTGCAATTTTACGGCTCTTTTTTTTTTTTTTTAGTTGCCGTTTGATTGCTTGGAACTTCCCATTTCTGATAAGCTTGAACCTGAGAGAAACAAATGGGAAAGACAAACATTTATTAGAACTGTAGGCTAGTATTTGGATGAGCTGAAATGGATCAAGAAGTTTCACTTTTGATTGGAAACAATAGAGATTCATTTGTTGTGTATTCAATGTCTTTATCTAATTAGTGCACTTCACTTTTTCTGCTGGATAATCTCATTAGCGTAGCCCACTTGATTGTAGTTTGTGAATTCTTCTCAAACTTTAGCCATTTATCTTTATCTTAATGAGTTATTGTCAGGTTAAATAAAGGGTATCTCAAATTGGTTTCCTGAGAGCTGGTGATATCAACGCCTATTTTCTATTGAAACAATGAGACTACATAAGTTTTCTAGTTGATGAAATGAATAAATTAAAATTTGGAGAATCATTTTTATTTATAGCTAATCAATCTAAACTAACAAGAAAAAAAGAAAGAGAAAAGGAAGATGACGTAGAGAACTGTATATGTGTATATATATTTAACAATGTCCATGATTTCTGCTGCTGCTATATTGCGTCCTTACCGAAAATTACAACATGATGAAACTGATAAATTTTCTGTTTTCTGTGTGGGCTTACAGAGTTCGAGGTTCGGTAGAAGCAAAGGGATAGCTTATTCAAAATCGCAATTATAGGTTGTTGAACTTAAGTGGATATTTTGAGTAATAAGAATAGAGAAGGAGATGTTATTACACTACACAAAATCCCTTCGGCACTTAAAAGTCTTAAGGCTGTCCATAAAAACTCCATGGAACTTCCTGCTTCATTCTCCTTATTCAGACATCCCTCTGAAGAATTCGAAGCTCGCCCCTCTTCAGGTTTTGCTATTCTTCCTCTCGGAGTGGTGTCTGCGTCTGCAAGTAGCCTGATATGCAAGCGCATATAACATTCTGTTTTGCATTTCATTTCATTTTTTCTTTTTCAGGAGAGGAGAATGATAGATAGGTTTAAGTTGTATGCCAAAGGAGGTAATGGTGGAAGTGGTTGCTCCAGCATTCGCCGTAGTGTGCATGATCGCCGTGGCAGACCTGATGGTGGGTTCTCTATAATAGTCAAGTATCTGTATGATCACCATTTGTTTTATTATTAGAGGTGTTTGTTTCTAGTCAATTTAACTAAGCCATGGTAAACTTATGTTAGTTCTATTTATGAAGCATCAATCTTTGTTGTCGAACTCTTGTACTATTTTAGGTGGGAATGGTGGAAGAGGTGGTGATGTTATACTCGAAAGTTCCCCAGCAGTTTGTGACTTCAGCTGTTTGCAACACCACGTTGTATGTGGTAACCTTTTGTACCCCGATTTTACTGAACAAGAAACAGCTTGATAGTTTGAAATTAGCAAATTTTTTGTTACAGTTATTTTGTCTTGTAGGCTGCAGGCAGAGGAGGACATGGCACCTCAAAGAATAGGATTGGAACCAGGGGAGCTGATAAGGTTATTTATTTATGTTATTTGTTGAATCGCTTAACTGAATGAGATGCAACAGTTCATTCTGAAATTCTGGTGTCTGGTAGGTTGTCCAAGTACCAGTTGGCACTGTAATTCATCTTATAAGAGGTGAAATTCCTTGTGCAGCTGACGACCACTCTTCAAAAGATTTGGATCCTTGGGAGATTCCCGGTACACTTACTGATGAAGTATCGGGATTAGACAAGGGAACTGGCCTTAAAGACTCAAGTGTGGCAGAGAAGATGCGTAGTTCGTCCTTTCCTATTGAAAGAAGCATAAAGGAATTGACGAGCATGGAGAAGAACTCACGAGACGCACCACACGTTTTGCATTCTCATTTTTCAGCTTCTGAATCTTGCTCAGAAGAAGAGACGGATGAAAAAGAAGAAATGCGATGCAATGTAGCAGAATTAACAAAACAGGGTCAACGAATAATTGTTGCTTGTGGAGGGGAGGGTGGTTTGGGTAATGTCTCAACTTCCAGAGTCTCAAAGAGGCATAAACATACAAATTCGGAGTTCGACAGAGACAACATATTTGAACTCAAAGTATCTGATGGTGATCAGTCTTCAGTTAGTGCTGGCTTGGCCGGTTCAGAGGCCATTTTGGTATTAGAACTCAAGAGCATTGCTGATGTGAGCCTTGTGGGGATGCCAAATGCTGGCAAAAGTACACTGTTGGGTGCTATATCAAGGGCCAAGGCTTGTGTAGGCCACTATGCCTTCACAACTCTCAGACCAAATTTGGGGAAGCTGAACTATGATGACCTATCAATCACAGTGGCTGATATTCCAGGACTCATCAAGGGTGCTCATGAAAACCGTGGCCTCGGACATGCATTTTTGCGCCACATTGAACGCACGAAGGTTCTAGCTTATGTGGTGGACTTGGCTGCTGCATTAGATGGGAGAAAGGGAATTCCACCGTGGGAACAACTGAGAGACCTAGTTTTGGAGCTTGAGTACCATCAAGAAGGGTTGTCAGAGCGACCTTGTTTGATAGTGGCGAATAAAATTGATGAAGAAGGGGCAGATAGGGTATACGACGAACTGAAAACAAGGGTTGAAGGTGTTCCTATTTATCCTGTGTGCGCCGTCTTGGAGGAGGGAATTCCAGAGCTTAAAGCTGGTCTTAAGAAACTTGTAGAAGGTGGAATATCTTTTACACTCGGAATAGATAAAATTACGGTTGATTAAAGTTTGTGGATGTCATAATTGCCATTGAGACTTGAAAGCTTTCCATTCTCTCTGGAACGCCAAAAAATATAAAACAAGCAGAACTTGCAAGTTGCATGCTTGGACTGTCATTGTTGGTGGTTTTTGAGTTTGGGTTTCTGGCATTTATAAAAATGACCGTTTACATAAAATGTTCCTCCATACTACACCGTTTTACTTCAGTCTCTTTCCAGTTGAGCTAATGAGGAAGTAAATAATAATTATCAAAAAAAGAAAAGAGGAAGTAAATAAATTGCTTCTTGTTTTTGGTGATGAGCTTCTCGTCTGTATCAAGCTTTCAATTTTTGTTACTTGCATTTCAACCTTTGCCTGTATCAATCCAATACACTTTTAAGTGTTGAAAAACATGGTCAAGCACAATTTCTATTATAGTCAAAGTCGAAAGTCTCTTGTCCACCGAGCCGTGCGTGGGAATGCACAACCGGGGGCCGGCATACTCCTCTCGCTATTCCTCTGTCTGAACCTGAAAATAAAAAAACAACCTGAAAAAACGACATCAACATTAGACTAAAGAGCAGTACGTCAAGTCGTCAACTGGAAATAGCCATTATGCTAAAAGGTAAAAGGTAACATGAACATAAAACGACAATTATGTTGACGGAGTGTTAAAAAGTGGATTTAAAAGCATAATTTAGAGCTAAAAAGAGAGCACCGGAATTTAGAGTGATTCACCCCCAAATACCGGGTTACGTCTACTGAGTATTTTCCACTAATCATTTTAGGAAGAATTACAATCTTTCTCAGGGAATTGCCTAGAGAGGTGTTACAATGCTCACTCTTATGCCCCAAGAGGAAAGAGGTTTTTTGTGATTCTCTTTGTAGCCCGGAGTCCCTCCTGTCTCTCTGTCTTTCCTCTTCATATATACTATCGTATCTGTTTTCTGCCCAGCTCCATAGGCCGTACTTTGAGCTGGTCATGTCATTCCTCATAACAGTACTCATTGGTAACTGAGATGTTGGCTGGTCTCCCACGTTCTCCACTGACTCTGCATGCATTTAATGCGTCCTACGTTCCTCACTAACTCTGTATGCATTTTTTGCCTGCCACATGTCTAAAAAGCTGTCACGCTACGTGAACGTGGGTGTGGTCGGCGCCTTAGTACTCCTTGAAGCGGTCTTTGCTCCTAAGGGAGAATAAGGTCGACTGTATGATGCACTTCCTAATGCGGTCGACCTCTTTTGGGGTTTAGCTCCTATTTACAGTCGGCGTCTAGAGTTGGTGTCTCTGAGAAGGTACAATTCTTTGTGGTGTACTGGCCCGGCCTTTTAATATTTGTAATACCACGTGGTGAGCGTCCACATGGCAGCCATCTAACGGCTGACGTGGAGGGTGGAATTTTTCCATAAAACAAATTAGATGTAAAATAAGATCAACGCAGCAATAACAATGTGATCATGAACCATTATCAACTTTAAGAGGGCCTACAAACTAAAAAAATATAAGAAATAACAAGGACGGTGTAATCAGGAATAACGACTTTAACAGTAAAATAACACAAACCTTGTTACCTTGAAAGCAATTCAAAACGACAAACCTAAAAACGGCATCAACATCGAAATAACAACGTGAAAACACAATCAATTTAGCTTACTCAAAAGCGACATATATTCAGGAAAACGACAATATACCGGCAAACTCCTCAAAAGAGAATCTGAAAAACGATAACAACAAAAAAAATAACTGACAAAGGGGGAAAAAAAAAACATAAGAAACAACGAGACTAAAACCGATAAACTCCAAAAAAGATAAGAAAATAAAAAGACAAAAATTCTGAGTGAAATTGAGTGAAGAAAAGAAAAACTGATAAAAAGACAAATTCTGAGTGAAATTGAGTGAAGAAAAGAAAAACTGCCAAGGTCATCTAATTGTTATTCTCTTCGATGTCGGCCAAGCAGAGAAGGTGGGGCAGAGGAAGCGAGACACAGGAGGAGACGGGCATGAAACTACGGTCTATTAATGAAAAAAAAATATTGCACGAATAGATAATGCATTTAAATTAACGATTTATGCAGAGTGATTTTGAAGTTTTCAAAAAGTTTTGAGGGAAGAGATTAAGAGAAAACTTCTGTCCCGCTTTACACACATATAAAAAATATATACATAGATATATGTATGTAAATATATTTTAATATTTATTTTACATAATAATGGCTTTAAAAATGTACGTAACACTAGAATGCGACAATAAATTTCTTGTTGGTAGACATTTTTAAAATCATTATTATATAAAACAAATAATATGCCTCCATTTCTACATGTTCATGTATGATTTTGCATATGTAAATATTATATGTGCTATTCATTTATGGAAAATGGTATTCAAGGGAAAAAAACCCACACTCATAAAATGGTGGGTTTTATTAGGTTAGATCTTATTTATTAACTTAACGGGGTTTATTTCATGTGAATAGCGGAATTTTAATCTTATGGGGGTGAATAAGGATACTCTTTATTTATTAAGGCCTTCGTTCATTTTACTGATTCGAGTTTTCAGTTTTAGGTTTCTACAGTAAAAAGTTCTCAGAAAATGTCACATCTAACTTTTTCTGCTACAGTAAAAAGCTCTCTAAAAATGTCACATCTCAGCTCGAATCCGCAAAGTTAACGAGACCTAAGTCATGGATAACAATGAAAAGCATCATTGCTCTTGTATTGTTCGTCTGAAGTCCTACACTATGACATATAAAAGAGTTTCAATGAAAAAAAAAAATGTAGAAGGGGGTAGCAGTGACTTTGAAAATATGAATATTTGTCTGCCATTAATAATTTCCTTATTAACATTTCCAAATAATTATTACATGCTATGATATACTCTTCACTTTTACATGTTAAATGAAGATCATTCACGAAGCATCACAGCCTTTACCATTTATTTGATTTTTTTTTTTTCTTGAGTTGGAATAAAGGACTAGTGACTTGGGAAAGACATCTACGTAGGAACCAATCCTTATTTTTGAAAAGGGAAAAGGAAAAAAGAGTGGATGAAGTTGAAGAAATGTTTAGAGAATATACTTTAGAGTCATAACTAAAAAGTCTATTTCCACAATCAGGGGATAGAAGCCACTGGAGGCCCACCATTAAGTTGCTACACTAATCATGAAGAATCCTCGCTCTCATATATTGTCCAACCCTTTTTTCTCTTCCCTTTATTCTTCAGATTCTTCTTTTTAAAATTTTTGTATTTTTTCTTTTTTAATGGGAAACGCAAATAAAATAGTGTTTCAGGAGATATAACTGTCTATGTTGCTTAAAAGGAGTACACAGCAACGCAGCATCAAACTGAAATTACTGATATGTGTATATCAAGGCTTTTGCAAATAAGAAAGCAGAAAATGACCCTATTTGAGTATAGAAAATGACCCTATTTGAGTATTTGGCCATTTTGAAAAATGAGTTTTGATTGGAAAATTTAATTCTACTTTTCACATTTTCCTTTTCTGAATGTTTAAAAAAAAAAAAAAAAAAAAGTCTTCAGCTTTAGTTAGATACCCAATGACTAGTATATGAATGTGGTTTACTTTTTTAAAAACTAAAACTTCCAAGGAATAAAAACTTCGATGTCCACAAGACTAGATGTTATAGTATAACGCCCTCTTATATTAAATATATGCATACATAAACACACTCTTTGATATGTACATTCATACATTCTTGAAAGCGTGGTTCACGCCTTAAGCTGCTCTTGGCCAAACTTAATTAAAAACAAATTATCTACTTAATTAATTGTTTGGAAGTTTCTCTTGTGGGACCAAAAAAATGAATTACAGTTAGTTTTTTATTTTTTAGTGGTTAAATTTGTATAAATTTTTTTAAAATTTCACATATTTTTTAATTTAATGTGATTTTAATCAGATCTAATTGTCAAAAATTCATACTACTTATAACGTGGCCTGCCGCAGAAAGTTCTTAATTGTAATTGGTCAGGAGAGTATTTAATATTTTCATTGTGTCTTTTAAAAAAATTCTTATAATTAATTCTTCTTGTCGAGGGTCCTACTAAGCCTATCGATATGCTCGAAGTTACAAGGATAATGTTTTTTTATCACAAGTCATACCGACTGAATATGACTTATACGTCCACTTGCTCTTAATTCTTGTCATCTCAAGTTTTATTTACCCAATAATTTATGGAAGGTTAATATTACAATGTTGACTATAGGTTATCTTTTAGAAAAATGATATCTTGTTAGATTATAGATTGTACCGCACCCATATATGTATATGTTTTATTTCATATGCATTGCAGAATATAGATACATGACATAACCATTTATAACATAAGATTTGTATCTTGATTTGAATTATAATTCGTGATTCGTTATAGTATTTTTTCTCATAAAAAACACATATAACTTATCATAATTCTAAATTTATAAACCAAACGTTTATTAAGTCCGACACAAAACTTTCATATAAATAATGAAAAAAATACAAAGTCCAGGATTCAGCCACGTGTTCGGTGGATGTCAATTGCTCGTAACCTCTGCTCCATTATAAATAGCAGTAAATTCCCCAGCAAAGAACTCATTCGAAAGGTTTTTGTGAATTCCATTACACTTTTAGTATCACTTATTTCTTCAAAGGAGAAGAAAAAACAGAAAATGTCTGGCTGTAACTGTGGATCTAGCTGCAGCTGCGGCAGCGACTGCAAGTAAGTTGTCACTAATTCGATTTTTTTTTCTCTAATTTCATATATCTCAATTCCTTTTTGTTTCCTTTTATTGTTTATCCTATTTTTTTATCCTTAATTTTTCTAATATTTGTGCAGATGCGGCAAGAGGTACCCTGACCTCGGAATATCCGAGGAGAACACCACTGTTTCTGTCATTGCTGGGTTTGCACCAACCAAGACGTACGTTTAATTTTTAACAAACTTCATAACACAATATTCTTTATGTAAACATAAATATTTTCTTAGGTTTAGGTCACGATTCTTACAGTGTTGGAGTCTAATTCATCCGGTTCACAAATTTAACTTTTTATTTTTTAATTTCAACGTTTAAAATTTGTAAGTAATCGTATTGAATTTGTAGGTACTTGTATATCAATTTACAAATATAATTTAATTTTACATTTTTTATGTTTAAATTCAAAAGCAAGTGTATCAAGTTTGTAAATAATCGTATTACGTCGTCGAATATCTACCGATTGCAGGTACTTTCAGGAGGCGGAGATGAGCTATGGAGCAGAGAACGGCGGCTGCGACTGTGGCGCAGACTGCCAGTGCGGCTCGAGCTGCGCGTGCGGCAAATGATGGATCAGATTATGATCACAACAATGCCCAAAAAGAACAAGAGTTCTCTCTATAAAAATAAGAAATAATAAAGGAAAAAAAATGATGTAGCACAAATGTTTGGGGGATTTTTGGGTCTAGTTTGGGTCTAGTTTTATGATAAAAGCGTTTGCTGTAAATAAGACTGCCATGGAATTTTCTACAAATCCCATATCCTAGGATTTGTGGTTTTATATGTATTCCATGGCTATTTCCATGTTTGATTTCTACTTTTTTTCAATAGTTGTGTTTCTTTCCTGTGCTTTGCTAATTTGTGTGTTTGAAGCGTGTTTGAGTTTGAAGTTAAAAGAAAAAGGACAAATTGTCTACTATGATCTCTGTCGTTTTGTCGGCAATTTCTTGTTCTTGCAGGTTCTGGGTCAGGTATAGATGGGAGTTTTTGTTGAGAAATCGTACTAGAATTGTGGAAGGAAGAAAGTAATATATCATTACAACTGGTAAACGATATCTATATCGTATTTCAGCAAGAAAATAAATAAATAGGTACACAGATAGGGAGATGTCGCAAGTAAAATAATGTGTAAAATTCTGTTTATTCTACCGATTTGAGTTTAGAATTTAAGTTTTATTACGATAAAAAACTCTTAACAACAGTTATATTTAATTTTCTTATTACAATAAAAAAATTTTATATAAAGTCACATTTTAATTTAAATTAGTAAATTAAATCGATTCTTATATTTTAATTTTCAAACCACATACTTATCACCTAGACTTTCGTCAATTGCATAACTATACGTCGATCGATTACTTGGGTAAGTTTGAATTGACAATTTGTTAATTCGTATACGTAATCAGGTGAAAGAAAACAACTCGTTGACCGCCTCCTTTGTAGGGCCGAGGTTTATTGACAATTTGTTAATTCGTCTACGTAATCAGGTGAAAGAAAACAACTCGTTGATTGCCTCCTTTGTAGGGCCGAGGTTTATTGGGTTACAAAAAAGTCGTACGGAGTTTTTCGGCCGTATTTAGAACACCCAAATGAGAAGGGGATAATTTTTCAAAATATCACTCATTCCATAATATTAGTTCATATATTTTTATTTTTTAAAAAATATATATTTTTAATAAATTAAGTATTTAAAAATATAAAATTTGTAATTTTCTCTTTGAGGGAAAAATATAGTAGTATGCCACCCAAATTTAATAACTTGCGATTATGTCATCTAATTTCTCACTATTTTTATTGATTTTAAAAAATTCAATATTATATTAGAATACTCACCGAAAACTAGAGTCGAAAATGTCCGGCCATCATTTTCTTAAAACAATAGAATTTTCTAATTAATTGAGTGGTACAAATGTTAGGTTAATATAGTTTGATGGCATAAATGTTACATCTTTTTTCAGTGGTATTTTGTGTTTCGCCCTAAGCAATTAGTGCGGCACGTTTGTGGAGCTGAACCACAATTGAAAAAAAAAAAAATAGGCATGCAAACAATTTCTGTTCGTCTCATACAGACATTACGTCGAACACCTTTCGTACAATATTCCAGGGCCGATAAACTCCCATCTCGTTTCGGTTTTTTCTGCACCCAAGCGCCTAATAATCTTCCTAATGAAGAACCGGAATCAAAACGAGAAGAAACAACCAGGCCATGCTTGTCATATAGGATTGAGAAACTGCCGAAAGGCGAAGCAGTTCTCTCTGCTTTTCAGAACTGGATGGGAGATGGCTTTCCTGTTCACAGAGGCGACATTTTCCACGCCATTAACCGCCTCAGGAAGCTCAAGATGAACAAACGCGCTCTTGAGGTTTGACTTTCTTGTATTTTCCTTTTTTTTTGGGTTGAGCTTTATAACAGTTAATAGAGTGAATTCTGCTTGTTCTGGTTTACCCAGATCCTGGATTCAAGCTCTTAATTTCGTCTAGATGTCGTTTTCTCATTGCAATATCGAGAAATATTTATGACGTAATTTTAATTATTGGCATTTTTTCACTAACGCATAAGTGGGGAAATTGCAAATCTTTTGCTTAGTCTTTTGGGCATTAAATTTGGCTTCTTAGTAGATTGTTTCAGCATAAGTGGGGATTATGGATTTAAAGTTTATTGTGTTAGTGTTAGTATTTTTTTTTTTTTTTAATGAAGTGATAATCAATCACTTTTGACAGGTAATGGAATGGGTGATCAGGGAAAGGCCCTATAGGCCAAGAGAATTGGACTATTCTTATCTGTTGGAATTTACAACTAAGATTCATGGGATATCACAAGGTGAAAAACTCTTTTCTCGTGTCCCCAAAGAGTTTCAAAACGAGCTCCTCTACACCAATCTGGTGATCTCATGCTTGGATAAAGGTGCAATAAGTCTTTCACTAGCATACATGAAGAAAATGAGGGAATTGAATCATCCCATCTCATACTTGGTCTTTAACCACCTAATTATCCTCCATTCATCACCGAGGCGTAGGAAGTCAATTCCGAAAATCCTCGCTCAAATGAGGGCGGATAAAGTGCTCCCACATGTCTCCACCTACAACATTCTTATGAAGATAGAAGCCAACGAGCACAATATTGAAGGGCTGATGAAGGTATTTGATGACATGAAGCGGGCAAAAGTCGAGCCAAATGAAATATCTTACTGCATAATTGCCACTGCACATGTTGTTGCAAGGTTATATACTGTTGGTGAGGCTTATGTCGAGGCTATAGAGAAGTCCATGACAGGGAATAATTGGTCAACACTGGATGTTCTTATAATGTTGTACGGGTATTTAGCGAAGGAAAAGGAAATAGAGAGAACGTGGAAAGCTGTGCAGGATTTGCCCCATGTTAGGTCCAAAAGCTTCGTGTTGGCAATTGAAGCATTTGGTAGAATCGGTCAGCTTGATCGAGCCGAAGAACTTTGGCTAGAAATGAAGTCAAAAAAACCGTTGAATACCACAGAGCAGTTTAACTCTATATTGTCTGTGCATTGCAAGCATGGGCTTGTCAAAAAGGCATCTGGACTTTACAGGGAAATTGGAAACCATGGGTGCAAACCAAATGCCATAACGTATAGGCATCTTGCTTTGGGCTGCTTGAAAGCGGGATTGGTGGAGGAAGCTGTAAAAACTCTAGAGAAGGGGATGGATTTGACAACAAGCAATGTCATCAGAAATTCGACCCCGTGGTTGGAAACAACTTTGTCAATAATTGAGAGTTTTGCAGACAAAGGTGATGTGAGGAATGCAGAAAAGTTATTTGAAGAACTGAAAAAGGCCAAGTATATCAGGTACACTTTTGTTTTCAACACTCTAATTAAGGCCTATGTTAAGGCCAAGATTTATGATCCGAATCTGTTGACAAGGATGATTCTAGGAGGAGCTAGGCCAGATGCTGAGACCTATAGCCTCATGAAACTTGCTGAGCAGTATAGAACCTGATTATTGTTATATTCTTATTATTATTGAAAGTTACTATAATTTTCTGGTTTGCTTGTTCAATTTTGTGTACAGAAGCTGTGTATTGATGCAAAAGGAATGAAAGCAAGATTTATTAGTTTAGGAGAGAAATTTTGAGGATTAACCTCTTGTATGGAGAAATTTTGAAGTTGGCATAATTTTGTCTGTTGAATTTACAGCTGAAATAATTTGATGGATGCTGAGAATGCTTAACATCTAGTTTTACCTTGCCTTGGTGGTTCACCACACTCACTGATATAAACATATTATGATTCATGATACTAGCCTGGTTCAATATTGCAAGTATTTGCATCTTTTGTATTTTAATGCCCATTTTCTCAGGGATGTTGCCGTTTTAAGTTGTATGTCGCTTTTAAGGTTGTTGTCGTTTCTGAAGTTTCATGTCCTTCTTTAGATTCTTTGAGGTGTCACCTGTTTTGAAATTTCTTTGGGGGAAAGGAGACGAGAACCAGGATTTTTACCTCTACTCTTGATTAACAACCTTTCTAGTCAAATAACTATACTAGCAAAATGGAATTAATCAAGAATGAGAGGTAAAAATACAGACCCATAAGGGTAAATTTTGTAATTTTCTCATTTCTTTGCCGTTTTCATCGAGCCTGTATTTTCTAATTTTGTTGTTGTTTTTCAGGTAATAAGCTGTTTAAGAATTTGCTGTTGTCTTAAGGTTGTAGTTAGAAAAGAGTCGAGGGAGTACAATCCAAACAGGTTAGTCTTTTTGGATTTCCGAAAACACAACGTGGAAGGTGAAATTTAGCGTGAAAACGGTAGCATTTATGTATTTTCCCTGAAGTTTATGTTGTTAGTTGTTTTAAAATTTGGTTGACGTTTACTTTTCTGTGGCTTGTTTTCGTTCGATTTTGCCGCCGTTTTTTTATTTACATGTCGTATTTTAAGTCGTCGTTTACTCTGTTATCTTAAGTTTCGTTGTTGTCTGCATGCACCATGTCGTTTTATTTTGTTGTTCATTTCCAAGTTTAATGTCGTTGTCTAATTTTTTGTCATTTTTAGAGTTATGTCGTCTTTACATTTTGTTTTCGTTTTCCAAGTTAATAAGTAAAATTTTGTTGGAAGTCATCAGGACGGATGTCGTCTGTGAATGTTATTGCCTTTTACTCAGGTTGCTGACCTGTTATTTTGTCATCATTTCTCTAACAGTTGTCGTTTCTTTGATCTTTGTCGTTTGTAATGTTTAGTTGTCGTTTTGCATTGTGTTGTTGTTTTAAAATGTTCTCCTCATTTTTCAGCTTCTTGGAGTGATACTTCTCACTTATGTCTTCAGAGCAATTGTTCCATATATAACATGTTGGCCATAATTTCTTTGACAACGATGGACTCAGACTGTCATGTATTTGACAGCAGTGAGAGACGAGCTTATTGTTTTGTATCCGAGGAGTCCCTCCAATTCATATGAACAATTAGGCTATTAGGTTCTGTAAATACGAGGTCGAAGCCCAAGTTATCGATGCCTTCACATTCCATCTATGATCTTTTCATCTTATTTTTCCACCAACGAAAACTGTAGCCCCATTCGGCTGATCGTGTAACAACATTTGTAGCCATTGATCAAGTATCTGATAGAGATTTTAAACCAAAACAAGTAGCAAACCTCTGCAGGGGAGGGTTCCAGAGTACGAGTGTACATGACACAAAACACTATTTTACACCAAATATTTAGAAATCAACGTTCACCTCTTATTCTTTCAACCTAACAAGATTCAACAAGCAAGAGTGACTACATTGTTCTGGCAAACTTGAAATGAAAATACACGGTTTAGAACACAACTTCCAATACTTCAGGTTAGATAGTTAATAAATTCTGCAGCAGTCGCCACGGCACTGCCGGTTATGGCATCAGTCAGAACTTTGTCCTTGTTATTTTGGGTGGCTATAGATACCAAAGCTCCAGTTACTGCCCCTCCAATCATGGCATTCTTCTGCAATATCCAGAGGAAAAAGAAAGCCGGTTCAAGACAAGAACATTAAGCTAAAACTGGAAACTATAAAACCTGAGCTTGCACAAAAACAATGCCTTGAAAAATTGCTTATTGGTTAAGAATCTAGAAACTCAATCTTGAATAAACCTCTCCATTTCTCAGAGAGCTAGGATCTCTTAGCTAATTGCTTATGGTTTGAGCAATTGCTTGACTTCTTAAGTTAACATTGGCAGAGTTACTGTTGTAAGATAAAAAAGAAATGAAAGAAACTATAGTAAATAACAGGTAACATTCTTTTTAAGTCAGGGAACCGTCTAAAGTTTATCATTCCATAAAAATAATTGAACTAAAGGACGAAAATCATAGCCATATCCAATTCAGGTAACTAAGATAAAGAAATTCGATTTCATTCTTTTCAAAGACTCGCGTATATGAACGATGGGAAGAAATTAGCAGTCCAAATAAGTACCCAGTCTCTGGTGCCGCGAATTCTCCCTATACCATACTCCATTCCCACATAAAGTCCAGCTACAGTCCCTGTGAGCATAGTAAAAGAAAATGTTGATGCAAGTACTCATTGTTGAAGTAACAGATCCTTTATTATATATGTGTATACGCAACAGGACTTTAAATAACTATGTAATATGTCTAAGCTTACCCCAATATGCACCTTCTTTACACATCTTCTTTAACTGCAACCAAAGTACTGCCCATTAGCAAGACCAGAAGACGTTCCACTAATGGGATTATCTCTCTATGAACACTTTTAGCAATTATATGAAAACATTCCCGGAAAACTTCATTTTGATCAGTTCTAATATTTTACATATTAGTAGAACAACTATAGCCCCTATAGCAGCTAGACTTAAAATAAATAAATAAATAAAAAGAAAAAAAAACAATAATTCTAGAGAACTTTTACTACTTATATTATTGATTCATGTGTCAAACAATGATGTAATAACAAGAAAAGGAAATTCTTAAACAAAATGATTATAACGCGCCCAGAGAAAATACTCACTGTGTGCTCAAAATTGTGTCGAGAAACACTTCCTGCAAAAATAGCATGTAATATTATTAAACACACTAATTTATCACAAAATCAAGCAATTCTAAGATCAACATTTCCGAATTGGAACAAAAAAAAAGGGATTACCTTTTTTGACGATGTGATAAGTATCCTCAGCAACAACTCTCGTCGCTGCAATCTGAGACAAAATCGAAGAAACCGATCAATCAAAAGCAAGCAATTCCATTATAAGTCTGGAACTGGAATCCAATAGATTTCAACCATAAAATAACGATACGATAAAATAATTAAAGAAGAAGACAAATAAGATGAGGAAAATACGGTTCCGATCTTCAAGAAGCCATCAACGGTGAGGTTGATGAAAGGAATGCCGGTGTCGATCGACACATCCACCTTTGGACTCGAAAGCGTTCCCGAGAACCTGCTGCTTGGCATCTTTCTTCTCTTCTCTTCTCTTCTTCTTTTTCTTCTTCTCTTTGTAATTTGTAGAACTCTTTTGAGTCTTGACAAAAAAAATTGCTGATATCGTTTCTTTCTTTTTCGTTTTTGTCTTCTTTCTTACTGATTACTGATGTGATTTCAGTGCACATTTGTGATCGTTGGTTACTAAAATAAAAATAAAAATAAAAATAATGCCGGGGAAAACGCCAATGTCTTAGGGACGGCCGAATTGGATGACGCGTGGCTTGTGCTAGTGTGATTTCTCTTTTCTTTTCTCTTTGCGTCGGCCGAAACTTTTGGTGACCAACTGGGCCTGATGGACTGGGTTAGCCCATTATGCACGGGTTGGACTGCAGACGGCTTAAGGAAAAACGGCACCGTACGAGAGTTCTCCCCCTAGGGTTTAGAGTCTATATAAAATCGAATTCTGGAACACAGACTACTATTTGGCTGATAGTTGGCAGTGATAAGAAGTGATCCACTATGGACAAGAGTATGCTAGGAGATCTGCAATCGCTCTCTGAGGAAGATAACATCAAAATGTCTGCGATGATCGAGCAGCTCCAAATCCGCGATAGGTTGGATTTGTTGGTTATTGTTTTATGTTTCTGTGATTTTCCGATTTAGTCTGTTTTCAAGTTCTAAATTCCAAGAATTTTCTGAGTAGTAATCTGCCAAAGATTTTAGCTTTTTATTTATTTTGTTAATTTACAGAAATGCACGTTCATCCTTGTTCAAATATAATGCTATTAATTGACTAGGAAAGAAGTGGTTTCTCGGTTTTCTGATTCATACAGAGCAAAGTCCAAGTAGATTCGAGTCTGAAATGATGATTTAGAGCAGTTTCAGGAAACAATTTTACAATTAGTCTATCATTTATTTTATACAAGTGGTTTGGGATGGTGAGATTTTTTTTTTTTTTTTTGGTACCAGATATGCAAGTTTGATTTTTTTAAATTTTTTTTTCAATGCTTGTGGTTGTGGATTTATTATGAAGTGAAATGCAAGGACGACAATGTGTTTTGACTTATAGTTTGTAGTTTCACCTTTCATTTACTATGAAGTGTCGCATGATTTGTCTGGTGGGCGACTCTCTGTAGGTGAAGCCAGAGTGATGTTCTCCTTAAAACCAGAGCAATATTCATGTTGCTTCTGGACGTTTTGGGAACTACATTCATAATGCTCAGTTATACTCTATCAATAAGTTGGATTTTGGAGATATATATATATATATATTATCAAAATCATATAAAAAATTCTGTTCGGCAATGTTGCATTTTTGCAATGAACTCATATGGACAACTATAGCGGTGATTTCTAAGACATAAAAAAAGAAAATAAATCATGATAAGAAAGATTACAACCCTAGATATATGTCTCAGAAATGTCCAATGTAGTTGTCCATCCGAGATCGATGTGGGAGTGTGCTCTTGCCGTCGTGAGATTCTTTTTTTTTTTTTTTTTTTTTTTTTTTGGGCACGAAGTGACCGACATGAGATTCTGTATCCTTAGAGGGTGCGCACACCCAACAACTTCAGAGGACTTTGTAATTTTTTTTTAACCTTCAAAATGAGGTCACGGTGGCTTCTCATCTGATCTCTTCAAGTACTGGTTGAGTGGTTTCATATTTGACTTGGACTTTTATATCATGTGAAGCCAGGAAAAACATTGTCCTTAAGAGTTAAATCAACGAATAATTTTTGTTTTTAGGATTTGTCAATCAATTGATTTCCTCCACAAAAGGAATCAGCTAAGCACCAAACTCGCCCCAAACCGCAAGTCCTGGTATAAATCTTCTGATTATGTTGTTTTCTTTTTTTTTTTAATGCAGTTTGAGGATGTACAACTCACTTGTGGAGAGGTGTTTTAATGACTGTGTTGACACATTCAAGCACAAGTCCCTGCAGAAGCAAGAGGAGAGCTGTGTGCGGCGATGTGCTGAGAAGTTCCTAAAGCATTCGATGCGAGTTGGCATGAGGTTCGCAGAGCTCAACCAAGGTGCAGCAACACAGGATTAAGAACAAGTTACCATATCTCAATAAGGATTGAGGAGCCAATTTATCGTCTCATTTCTCAGTCGGTGTATTAGACAATGTCTCAACATAACAAATTTCTCGCTTAAGCCCATTTTGCCAGGGGCGAAATAGCATGTTCTAGTTTGTAGATACAATGCCATTACTCCCTATAAAGTTTGTGTCCTTCAAGTAAGGTCTTTGCTGGCCTTTTTGTTATGAAAAAAAAAAAAATGATCAAATGATTGTTTTGTTTCACGTTTTGCAACCTGTGTCTATTAACGTTTGTTCGCCTCGGATACTAAATCCTCGTCATATTTTCCCTCCACAATTAATAAATTAAAAAAATGAGAATTCTATTTCAAATCAAAATTAGATGGCAATGAAATCCGTTTTATCAATAAGCTATTTAGGGTTTTCTTTTTGAAGGACAAAGTCAATGCGGTTACATTCCTAACTCAGATTTCTCTTTCTATTATTATTGCCGATGATATGGCAATTAAAATTCAGCCAATAGCAAGAAAATAAATTAATTGATATCCTCTTCGAATTGGTATCAGATCGGATCAG
Organism: Morus notabilis; assembly: GCF_000414095.1. Taxonomy (NCBI): domain Eukaryota; kingdom Viridiplantae; phylum Streptophyta; class Magnoliopsida; order Rosales; family Moraceae; genus Morus; species Morus notabilis. Next base: position 357,818 of record NW_010365505.1, read on the forward strand.
GGGCGGAGGGAGATGGGGCCATCCCCCTGGGTTCTTGAGAAATTTTTTTTAAGCCCCTAGAGTTTTGTTTCTTCCTTTTAAATGCATATAATTCTTTAATTCTTTTCATCTTTGCCCCCCTCTTAATTTACAACAATTCAAATACGTCTCTAGTAGATCTAATTTCATGTAGATTCATAGCAAAAGTTCTCTCAAAGAAGACAAATTTTTTTTTTTTTTTTTAATAAATGACACATTAAAACTATTCTCAAATGTATTTCTATTTAAGAATCTTTTTCATACAACCATCTCAATTCTTATTTCATGAATATTTTTTCTTTAATTTGCCCTTATTGAACTAATACTTATTTCAAATGTGTCTCTACTTAAATATTCTTTTATTTTATTTTATTTTATTTTATTTTTTGTGGCGAATGTCATGTATTCTTTTATTTATTTATTTTTTGTGCCAAATGTCATCTACTTTCTCGTACGTGCTTTCTAAATATTTTTCTATCTAATTTGCCCACTAAAATTTTTATAACTTGAGTTTGTTCTTATGTTTATATGCATATTTTATTGAATCAAAAACACATTTTGATTGAAAACATTTCAGTCCATTTCACTAGAAACTTTTTTTGAAAACATTTCGGTTGATTGAAAACTTTTTTATAACTTAAGTTTGTTCCTCAATAACTAAATATGTATGTGCATAACACACACTTCTAAGTACGGGGACGAGTGTCGGATGTTCGTCAGTTGCAACCACGGATTTCATAGAGCCTGCATTGATAAAGTGGCTCGATCGTGATCGTCACTGCCACCGGCTTTGTCGCGGTTCTGTTAGAGGTTTGTGTTCTGTCGATGAGGTTTAGAATTAATTTTATTATTAATCTTTTGTTGTGTGGGAAAATTCACATCGACACATCGGACAACGATCAGGCCACACGTGGCCCCATGCCTGTCACGTCAGTTAGCCCTCGACGCTCGAGCCTCATTAGTCTCTCCCGTATGATATGAGAGCCGAGTGCACAAGGGGACTGATACCGTCGACCCTATACACAGTTGGGCCCTGCAAGACCAACTCGTGTAAAATAACGTGATGGAGTATGCCGTGAGAGATGCTACCCGCGGCGGCTTTTAGCATGGGCACAGAAGACAGAACGCAAACAACTGGGTCCACATCCCAAGAAAGACTCCTGAGAAGATTAGCTGAATATCCCAAGGTTACGTCTGGGTTTGGAGAAGGTCAGTTGCACAGGAAATGATTACAAGCCCCTAAAACCGCCTAGGACGGATCACTAGCTATTACAGAGGATCTACAGAGCCGTAATGGGGGGACAAATTGGATGAGTGAACAGTCCAAAAGGTAATGACAGGCTACGGTCTAAGCAAATGAGGCCATATGCCACTCGAGTGTATGAGCCCCATGGAAGACACTGTCAAATGGTCCAAACTGCCTATCATTGGGCAAGGTTCATGTAATATCCAGTATAAAAAGGAGCAAAGCCCTCGTGAGAAGGGGCTCTCGGATCTGGTATGTGTAATTTGTAATAACCAAAACAAGAGAAATACAATACAGTGGATGTAGCTCTTTTCGAGAAGTGTGAACCACTATAAAACCTCTTCGTTTTTATTTTCATAAGCGATATAACGATTTCTTTTGATAATACACTCATACAAACTCTAGCAAATCCAGTAAAATTACAAGTTTCAAATCGGTAACCCAACGAGCTACCGCAAGGTAATCCGGTAAGGTCTTGTTGACGAAAATCGATCATCAACATCTTTGATTTTTGTTTTTTTTGTTTTTTTCCGTGTACATATAAGAAAAAGAGATATCTGACAAATATGTCATATACGGTATTCAATTCGTTTTGAATGCTTAACAAGTCTTGAGAGAAATTGGCTATCTGAAATCGATGTGCAACTTTCTTTTTCCCGGTTCTAAGCAATGGTATCGTGCAAAATTGTGATTAAATTGTGCTTCTATTCAGTAAAATTTGCCCAATGTATGATGCACTCTGGGTTTCATTGAAAGCTTTGGTTATGTCCAGACTTTATCCTATGACTTAATTTATTTTTATTCTTTTACTAATAAACTTTTTAAGAAGGGACAGTTTAATTCTTGATTTTTTTTTTCAATTATATGATTGTAAATTTTTACAATTCAAATGGAGGTTATTTGACATAAAAATATTAAAAATCTTATAAAAATTACCTTTGGAGTATCAATTTTAGTAATAAAAAACTGTTTATTATATTGGTAATGACAAAAAAACTAGAAAGAGAGAGAATTTTGGTCGGAGCGCTAGCTCATACTGATGTACCTTTCTAAATGTTTGTTGAGCACGAAAGACAATATTATCAATGTAGATTGGTGGTTCTATTATCCTTCCACGTTATGGAATATATTTTCCTGAAAGAACACTTTTGTATGTCTCATTTCGGAGACACTCTCACTTTGTCTCTTAAACTTTAAAAATCTTCATTTTATTATTTTAAACTTTTATAAACTTTCACTTTATTCTTTCCCTCTTAATTTTCATTTAAAAGAGATGGTAAACGTCTCACATGCACTCACTAGCATGGTGTTTGAGAGTAAAATTATAATTAAATTTTTAGTGATTTACTCTATGCCTCCTGAACTTTAGAGTCACCCCAACTTTGCCCCGTGAATTTTTTCATTGTTCCCTCCATATTATTTTAAACTTTTCCATCTCAAAAGTAAGAGTGACCCCAAAGTTTAAGGAGTAAAGTGAGAGTGACCCCAAAGTTTAGAAGAATATGTGATAATAATCTTTTTTTTTTTAATGGGATGAGAAGAAAGCATCACGTGGTATACTAACATTTGGATATTATGCAAAATATTTTACTTCAAGTTTTTTTTTTTTTTAGGATAAATATCCTAGTTTATTTGAGCCTTTTAAAATTTGACTTCATAAGGTATTTGCCATATTATCAGGAAAGAGAATCATAATTTACCTACCAAATGTCATCTTAATCCCCATTCCCCAATTTGCTAATTATATTAACGAATCTTTATTAAAAGAAAGAAAGATGTTTCTTTCTTTTCCTTAAAAAAAAAAAAAAAAAAAGAAATATTGGTCAATCCTCATAAGTATCCCATTACTGCGATTTAACCTTGCACTCAAAATTCTCGTAAACTCTGATTCTTTATCTCTTAACACGGAAACTAAATCAAAACCTTTATTAACATTAGGGTTTTTCTTATTTCCGGGTTCAACAAAAACTGAAACACACACAAATCTTTCTCTCTCTCTAATATTGATCACGAGCAGACAGCATGGACTTTCCGTCACCTCCGCCAGTTCCTTTCCCGTCACCCCCACCCCCACCAATTCAACCTGCGACCTTCATAATTGATGTGTCACTGTATAAACTGATATTGTTCTTTCTCTTGTTCCTTTTTGTATCAATATTTGCCGCGGTGGCTTGTGATCACCGAAACCGACAACAGCAGCTCCTACAGGCTCGGCGCCGCCGCCCACAACCGACAGGAGCTCCTAGTGCTGCCGCTACGATCATCTGCACGTTTAAACTCGAGCAGAACCCAATGAACACCGGGGGCGGCGACGGCGGAAGCGACTGTGCTATTTGCTTGGAGAATTTCAAGTACGGAGACGAGTGTCGGATATTCGTGGCTTGCAACCATGGATTTCATAGGGCCTGCATTGATAAGTGGCTCGATCGTGATCATCACTGTCCGCTTTGTCGCGCTTCTGTTAGAGGTGGCCGTACCATAAATCTCGATCAGGTTTAGAAATCAACTCTTCGTTTTAGTATGTATATTACAGGAAAAATTTTTTTTGACAAAAATATTAATTGCTTCAATTTTTCTGGTTGAAGTTTTGAGTGTTTGGCAATATTAGAAGTAGACTATTGATCATGTAGTTCATGCTCTTCAGAATTGTGACATATTTATGTTTATAATTATAGTGATGATCATCATTCTACGAATACGATTTTTTTAAACACTTCATATAAATTGCGTATTATTTACTAAAATATAAATGATATGAATCGCCTTATATATATGTGCCGGTTCTTTGAAATAGTTCGCTATATAAGTCGCCACTTTCACGCCGGAACCCTAGGCCCAAAATATGTTTCAAAATAGAAACTAGCCCAAAATCCTTCGCAAATAATTCTCCCTCTCTCTTGCTTTATTATTATTACTTTTATCGTTTGGCTGAAGTCTATATTTTTTTTTATGACCCTTCAAAAAATAATTCTTATGATAATTTGGTAAATTGAATAAAATTGATATAAATGATGCCTTAATTTATCTCTTGGCCGAGTAAACAGGATTAAACAAGGATCATAAGAAAAATTTATTAGCAAATTTATTCATTTTAAGCCAATAACATTCATACGTAATACATCCTTATCTCAGACGCCAAACTAGATATATCTATCTGTAGAGAAAGCTACAATCGAGATAACCGGAAAGCCTCTCTAGAATATCTCTCAATGGAACGAATAGATTTTTTATTTTCATCTATTTTGTTTTCGTATTGAAGAGACCTATATCCACATAGGTCACATTTTCTATTTAGGTTTCTCGTTTTTTGTGTGTTGTCTGTGGTTTATTGTCATATGTGTAGCTTCTAAGTACCAAATCCATAAAATTTATTAAAGCGTGCAAAGATCAAAATTGACAACATCTTTTTGATTGTATCAATTAGAAGAACCTACATTGACATTTCAAAATGAGCCAAAGATTTAATTTTTTTATGCACATCAGTCGGAAGTGGTGTATGTTGGAAAAATCCTCGACGTTCTTCTATCGAATGAATCGTTTAAGTGATTTGTTTGTTGCAGTAAATTGTTTATTATATCAATTTTCGTATATCTAACATCTACAATTATAATGTTCATTACAATTGAATGAAAGACCGTCATTATCCGGAAAAGGAAAATTTATTGAGACTAAGATTGCTAATCAACCGAAATGAAATAAAAAATTATTTTCGATAAAATTGAAAAGCTAAATTCCATTCTCTCTAAACATTTAGACTAGACTGTGTTGTGTGTGTGTACATATAGGGCCGGTAATATGGGTCACGACACGACAACACGACTCGAAAACGACACGAATTTCGCAGGTTAGGGTTGAGAAAAAAGAGGTTCGGGTCAGAATTGGGTCGACCTGAAATTGACACGAAAAACACGGGTCAATTTCGGATTGGCCCCACCTAACCCGAACACGACACGAAACTCGTAAAAAACTAAAAAATACATATATTTTTCATTACATATTTTTGATTTTATTATGAACTTGTGATATCATAATAGTTATACTCAAAATTTATACTGTTATTTGCTTAATTTCAATGGATGTTATTGTATTTCAGTGTGTTATGAATTTTAAGTTATTTCTAATAATTAAAAAACTAAATAAAAGTATACAATTTTCGTGTCAATTTCGGGTTCACGGGTCAATTTCGTGTCACGGGTCATTTTCGTGTCGTGTCGTGTCAACCTGTAGAGTGGTCGTGTCGTGTTCGTGTTGCGGTTTTAAAAAATTTCGTGTCACGGGTCATGTTCGGGTTGACTGCAAATTAAAAAAAATGATCAAAACATGACACGAACACGACACGTGACACGAATTGCCACCCCTATACATGTATCAATATTCAAGGATAGTTAAGAAAAACAAATAAATTTTACCTAAAAAAAAATTAATATTTTTCATTTGGTTCACTAATAGAACGAAGGGCTTGACAAGCTTGGGTGACAAAAAGACTCCTTTCACTTTGCACATTTGAATAGCGTGATTTTGACCTTTTTTCAGTTTAAATCGAAATTTTTGAACCTATGTAGGTTTTACTTTGATTCAAACTTGCGTTTAGAAGTGTAAAGTCTTATTAAGAAATAAAACATCACATCAAGAAATAAAGTTTGAAATAGTGTTTAATTAGTACGAGAATTGTGAATAAACCAAAACTACTCATGATTTTACTATAGCAAACAGATTCAAACCTATAAGAACTTAATTGAAGAGATTAAGTTCTTTAAAAGGGTACCCCTTGAAAGTATATGAGTCAGAATTTTTACTCTTTTATTCTTGATTCATAATTTTTTTGGTCAAATAATTATACTAACAAAATGATATTTATCAAGAAAATGAATAAAAATCTATATTCATATACTCTCTCTCTCTATAAAATGGATACTAAACCCATCTAAGAAGGGTTCTTTAGCTAAAGTTCAGAAAAATGAACCAAACAATAGCTCAAACTTGTTTTTGGGCTTAAAACTTGATAACAGTCTCAAAAGAGGCTGGATCAAATTTGCAAGGAATTTAGAGCTCAAGCTCAATAGAGTGGTCAACAACTAGAATCAAGACGGCATCAACGACGACACCTTTCGAACGAAGAGTCTCGTGTGGGGGGCTGTGGACCTCGGCTTTTTGAGAGGAGGGACGATGCGCAATAAGGGTTGAGAATAGGGATTACTTTAGCTAATTTGAAGTTTAGATTTTAGTGCAATGCACGTGATGTCTCCGAGATTAAAAATTAAACGCTCGTTTCCCATTTTGCTAATTATCAAAATTAAAAGATCAGCTACCACCTTTGCACTAATCTTTAAAAAAACAAAACAAAATAAATTTAATCCCACAAATAGTTCTTAAAATTTATCCTCAATTCCAGTTTGGTCCTTAATTTTTAAAACATCTCATAATTAGTCTTTTTTAAAGTTTTATTTTGTTTCGATTTTAATCCTTCCATTATTTAAGTGTTAAATATTTAACGAAATTTGTGTAAAAAATTAAAATTATCTAAAATTTAAAAACTGCTTAAGGAAATTAACTTTAATTTTTTTTGTTGTATTATTTTAGTCTCGAAACTTTAATTGTTTCTAATTTCGATCCCTAATTTCTACATATTTTGTTAAACATTTAACACTTAGATAACAAAATGATTAAAACTGAAATAAAATAAAATCTCAATGACCAACTATAAAAAATTTTAAAACTCAATGATCAAAATAGAATTGAAGGTAAATAAATAAAAACAAAAACAAATAAAGAAAGATCGCCAATCAAATTTGATAAAACTAAATTAACTAATAAAGTTAGGCATCGTTCATTTCACCGATTTGAGTTTTTAATTTTAAATTTTTACAATAAAAGCTTTCAGAAAGCTTCCACACATGCAAAACCACCGAGCCGCCTAGTATCCACATACATAAGTTGCAACTGAAAAGGCTTAATTTCAATTAAAAAAAATCTGAAAAAGCTTAATACAAAATAAGTTAATAGGGAGAACTATTTCATATAAGCTATACCTTGAATAACACTAGCTAAAACCTACATATTACATATTAAATATCATTAATAAAACAGGTTTAAGCAAAATGTATGGACATAATATAGCAAGCAACTCCAATAAATATCTCAGCCACGTTCCACAGTTTCACAGAACTTCCGGCCACCGACCTTTGCAACTTTACACCTTCCAAAGGATACGTGCAAGCCTGGTAACCTGCCACGTGTATAACTTGCATTATAAATGAAAAGCTCATTTTTCATGATATTTCAATATATAGAATAGATTGTTTTCCTTAAAAAGAAAACAATTAAGGTTACGTTACGTGGTATATTTTGAGAAGAGTTCAAATTGGACTTACTGGGGTCGGTATCAGTGATCACTCCAGTGTGGCCAAAATCACAGTTGTAGTCCTGAGGCCCAAACGCCTGATAGTAAGCGTTCATCGCGTACGACGCGTGCGATCGAACGGTGTTGGGATCAAAGCAGGGCCCACCGGATTGTATCGGCTTGCAGTCCACTCCCGCGCTGCACACGTAGTCTATGTTCTTCTGTAACGCCTCGTCACTGGCGTCCGATCTCGGCACGCACCACTTTCTCCTCGTATCAACGGCTTTTGGTGCTTGCGCCACATCAGCCGTGGGACCCAGCGCCTGAGAGAAATAAACACCATTGAAAAAAGATCAACGACAATGTCATTGCAGATGTGAATTCAGCGATGGTTTTTGATGGGGCGCACAAAAATACAATAGTCCGCGCACAGATCACTTGAATTCAGCCTCGGGAATCTCATCATGCACATCCATTCAGACACGGGAAAAGCAAAGGAACCTTTGCGGGAAAGGTTTTCAAATGGTAGAAAACTTTCTGTGACCATAACAAAACCTATAAAGCATAGAATCTAAAAATAAAAATAAAAAAAGCTACAGTTTAAAAATAATTTATGAGATGTTTAGTTGAATTCAGAATTATAATTTTAATTTTTAAAATTTAAATTTTTTATAAAAAATAATAAAAAAAACCATCATTTAAAATCAAGACGAATTAGTAAACCGATGATTAGCTGCCTTATGTCTTCCACTACAGACTATGCACCTATACTACCAAAAAAAGCTGGCAAGTGTCAGAGATGTCAGCTGTGCATCAAGAACGGGTGATTGCCTACGCTAATGTCCACAAATATCCAATGCCGTCTCAAAAACGTGTCGAAATACTATTCGCTGGAAACCGGCAATATTAAACAGCTAAAAAAACAAAAATGTAAAAATACCTGATCATTGCGTAGAACGCTCACATCGTAAACCGGTGTCAGATCCGGTTTGAACAACCCGTAATTCCGCTCCGAAGTGCTGGGTTTCAGGTTCTCGTTGAAGAGGGAGAAAATGTAAGTTTCAAACGTCCTATTCGGCATCAACGGCGTTCCTTTGCCGGAGCTCACGTGCTTTACGAGGTTTCCGTTGTACGACAGCGCGTTTTCCAAGTTCACGTCCGGCTGGTTCGGGTCTCCCGCCGATGGCCAGCCGGTCTCCGCTACGACGATGTCCACATCGTCGTATCCCACCTTCTTCATCGCCGAGAAAACAGCGTCCATCTGGGCGTCGAACATGTTCGTGTAGTTCAACCCCGTAACGTTGTCGAAAACGCCGCCGTTTGGCTTGAACAGCGCGTAGTTCAGCGTCTTCGCCGAGAACCCGAAAAACGGGTACGGGTTGATCATGAAGGGGGATTTCGTCTGCCTGTGAAACTCGAGTATCGGGGCGAACACGACCCGGTCGTACCCGCTTCGGAACCGACCCGAACTCGGTGGCTCCGAGTTGGGGGCGAGGATCCCGAGGGAGTGAGGAGTCGAAACCTGAACGTTTGTGACGTTGGCGAGCTTCAGAGCCGAGTGGAGAGCTTTCATCGCCGGCAGGAGATGCGCGATGAGGCTCTTGTCAGAGGTGGCGACGATTTCGTTGCCGACGGCGATGCTGTTGATGATGGTTTTGGGGTGGAAGGGGAGGATGTTGTTGGCGACCCATGACTGGGCGGCGGGGAGCTTGGCGAGGGAGGGGACGTCGCCGTTTCCGACGGTGACGGTGACGGCGATGCCGGTGCCGGCAAAGGCGCGGAGGATGTCGGGATTGGCATCGAAGATCTTGACGCGGTCGATGGTGGTACGGGTCTTGAGGAAGGTGGCGACCTGGGAAGGCGGCGGGAGGTTGTCGGCGACGGTGCCGTAGTTGACGCCGACGGAATAAGCGGTGGCTTTAAAGGAAAAGAAGAAGAGGAAGAAAATATAGAGGTGGGTTTTGAAGGGGTTTTGTTCCATGGTTGGTTTCATCAGTGGGAAAGGAGAAGTGTGGAGTAAAGTTAACAATGGGCAGTGTCAATGGTAAATTGGCCACTGCTTCGTACTGAGGTGTGTGCTCAATTAGCTGTTATCAAAAGTGTGAGTGGGCACGTGTTTTGGGCGTTAATCTGTTTTTTTTTTTGTTGTTGTTATTTTGTTTTTATTCATCGGAGGATGAAGAAAGAGGTCTCATCTCATGGTGGGACCAGGTGGGTCAGTCAATGGTAACGTCTTCAGACACTTGGGACTTGGGAGTAGTTTAACAAGTGCCATCGTGATTGAAACAGTGATAGACGCGTAAAGGAACGAACAAAATCAAAAAACAGTGATAGATGTTGGGCAGGCTAGTGACTAGTGAGCAACTTTTCGCACCTCTTTTGGCCTACAAATTTGCAGTTGGCAACCTTAGTGAATTTTTTTTAGTTTCGAGTGCCATTAATAATGATTTTTTAGAAAAAATTAGTCAACTCACTATTTTAATGTATTATTTTAAAATTTTTATTTTTTATATTATTGATTAATACTCATTTAATTAATATAGTTTTTTTTTTTACTAAAATGTATTAATTAAAAGATAAAAAATTAAAATCTATACATTTTAAGGTGTATTTGTCTCATTTTCTTTATTTTTATAGTAAATAATATATTTTTAAAACTGAATTAAGTAAATAGTTGATTTTAAAACTATTTAAAGTAAATAGTAATTTATCATGTAAAAATTTTAATTATGATTGGTAAAAATAATTTATATAGTAAAACATCTTTATTTATGTTAAAAAAATCTTTTACCAGCCGTAAAAAAAAAATTTATATGAGAAAAAAATCTTTTTACTTATCATAAATGAACTATTTATGCATTAAATCTATTTACTTCAAGTAGTTTTAAAATATGTTATTTAATTAATATAGTTATATAAATTTACTATTTATTATATTCTCTCTTTTTATAAACTATAATACACTATTTTTTTAGACTGAGGAGATTTAAATTCCACATCTTATAATAGAGTCGGACGTAAAATTACTATTATGTTATATGTGCAACACACGCTATGCCAAATTAAGATTACAATAGTTTACCTAAATAAAAAAGTAGATTTTTTTAATTAGAAAAAATTATACTGCTGTATATAGTATGTCTACTGTTTGATAATATCTGTAAAATTACTTTTACATTTTATATTGAAATTATATGTGCGCATTTGGTTTGTAAGACCAATATGAATCGGTTTCACCATCCAAATCTTTGTTTGGAACAAAAAATCAGATTATGCTACAATTAAAAAATTCACGCCTCGTTTTGGTACATATATTCAAATCATAATTTCGATTCTGTTACATTGTTTTTTTATCTCACAAAGAATTAAATTCAAAAAATTTCTCCTCTCATAAAGTTCCCGCTAATAAATAAAAATCATTGACTTAAACGTATAAATCAAATAGACCCTCAAATTCTTCAAATTAAGCAAAAATGTTCAGATCTCATAACTCATAAGGACTTATTATAAGGATTATAAATTTACAACTTGAGGCTAGTTTAAGTGATTTGGTATATGAGTGTGTACGTGTGTTTGAGATCTAATGGTTTCATTTTTTTCTTAATAAAATAAGAACCATACGCACATACCTATCAAACTAAAAATAATTTATATATTGTTGTTTATGAATTTTTTTAAAATCTTTGCTATATTTATATTATATGTCTAACTCTCCTAATAAAATATAGAAAAAGAGGTTTTAAAGTACATGTTTGTTTCTTGAGTTATATTTTTGAATGGCACAAGTTTTGTTAAATTATGGAAATGATTTTTTTAGAAATGATTAATCAGTCATAGATTGATTTATGGTCTATTATATATTAATTTGATAGTCCATCATTAACATGTGACGACCCTAAGTAATTGTCTCTTAAACTCATTAACATGTAATCACTTAAAATACTTGAATTAATTAAATTGAATTTGTGAATATTTTTTATATTTATATATCATATAATAACGGAAAATAAATTTAACTTTAATATTAAATTAATAAATATTAATTTTTAAGTTATATAAGAAGTCTCGGTCTTATTAAAACCATACTGCATAAATACAATTAAAAAGTCTTATCACAACAAAACATATTGCAAAATTAAAATGTGAGCGGTATCAATTTCTCATTCTCCACATTGCTCGCCTGCCGTTGCGCACAACCCATCATTCACCTTTTATTGGTTGTTTTCTTACAGTATAAATACATCATAGGGGTGAGTTTATACTCAGTAAGTAGGAACTAAGTCTCGCTAATTAAAACAGAGTACTTAAAGTATATCAGTAATGCATGTATCAATTATGCTCTTTTATGAACTTGTTTTATTACTCCTCTGGGCCCGAGTGTACGTACCGAGATGTACGCACAATCAATGGGTAGAAAGGGTTTACAAGGTTCCCAACCACATCGTGACCTAAATTTACCTCCTCAAGTACTGAATGATTGCCTCCTCATGCCTTAAATCCTCCCCGTAAGTCGAGGGATTGGTATAACACTCTTAAATATTCTTATTATAGATTTTAATAGTGAGCATGCGATATATCATGACATAACATATTATACTTTAAACATAAACATGTACATATTATGTTTTTAAACTTATTCATATTGTAGGTGAAATTCTCACTTACATGCTATATCAGCCAAGGTCGGGACTATATTACTCACTGAGGTTAAACTCTACTGTTGTGTTCTATAAAGAAAACCCACTGAGGGTATGAGTTTGACTTATTATAAGCTAATCTATTTAACTTAGTCTATTTAGGAATTTATTCATATGCTTAGAAAATATTTTCTTTTTAAAAAAGAATCATTTGACTTCTTACATATTACAGTGATTATTTTAATAAATTTTTATCATATAATTTTCCTTAACGGCCTTTGCTAATCGGTCCTAGGTTGATAGCTTAATCTTTTAATTAGTTATCTAAACCATGGTTTATGTCTAAGTTACCAATTCATATTATTTCTTAGATTATGCCTAAAATTATATTAAGGCCCATTAGTCTACAACATGTCTACAACGCTCCTTTATACTAGCGGTCAAACTTAGGCTCGAAAAGTTACAGGTATAGTACGGGTGTTGGGCTCGTACCTAGTGTTTTTATAGAAATTCTCAACCCATTTTATTTTGAAAATCATTAGTAAATCATATTTTATCGATAGTAATATTATCGGTTACTAGAAATTAGTGCTGGCAAGCACTTAGTGATTATTTTTAGAAGATAACCATAAGTTTGTAAACCTTTTAAAATTTTCTATTTGGCCTCGTTTATTAAATTTTGTTTTAAACTTTCAATTCTTGAAAAACTCAGATTCAAACGTTTCGAAAAATGTTCTTCACTAGAAATCTAAACCGTTTCAATTCTTACCGGTTAACTTTTCTGTTTTTCCTTAATCTGTAATTAACTACGTCTTAGAGTTTGATTCTTAAAATCTAAGCTTTGTGAAATTTCTTCGTCTCGTCGCGATCTAAAGGTTTAGTGTGTCGTGATCTAAAAGTTTAGTGCTTTGCTGAAAACGAGGTTCGGCCTCAAAACGGCCCAAAATCTTAAAAATAGTAGCTGTAGGAATATTATTTTGCGCAGTTTTTGAAAACAGCCCGAAAACGCATTCTAAAGTCAGAATTGTGGTTTTTTTTTTTTTTTTTGCAGTTATAGAGATTTATCCATAACGTTGAAACCTTTAAGGCACGAAAGTCATAAATCCTGAAATTGCCCTCTAAAGAGTCCAAAAATAGTAAAACAGAAACGAACTCAAATTGGTAGTTTTGAACAGTTTTATGAAATTCTGGGCAGTTGTGGAAAAACGCCTAAAAACACATTTTAGAGATAGAATTGAGAATTTTCTCTGTATAAAAAATATTGAACACATCGAGATCTACAACTTTTGTGAAATAGCTTTTTTCTTAGTTTAGTCTCTAACAGCTCCGAATTTTAAATCAAAATGGACTGAAATTTTTAAACCAAAACAGAAACTTGTCAACTTATTATTATTATTTTTGCATATTTAACCTCTTAAAATTAACATGCAAAGCTCATACCTTATTCTAAACACACAAAACAACAACCATAGACCATAAAATGCAAATTAAAAAAAAAGATTTAAATTAAAACTCCTTGCATGTGAAGATCTAACCTGTTAACACACAAATAAACAATAGAAACACAAACTTTGTAACTAAACCAAACTTTGTTCTTAAAGTTGAAATGATTTAAATAAAAGAATCATAAGAGAAAGTTTTAAAGAATCTTCCCACAAACCTTAGGAGAGGAATGGTTTTGACCATCAAAGTGAGAAATTCATACAAAGATTTAAATCTTTAAGGAAAAGTTGAAACTTTGAACAAATAAAATCATAAGAGAAAGTTTTGATCTTTACCCTTGAAAGTGTTAGGAATTCCTACACAAATTCCTTCTCTTTCTTCTAGATTGTAGTTTGAAGTCTTTCTTGTGTGAAGGGGAAATTTTTTGAGAGAGAGAACTTGAGGGGTTCAGCCAAATAAGGGGAAAAGAGAGAGAGAGTGAAAAAAAAAAAAGGTAAAAGTGAACTTAATTTCAACCGGTGGTATATATAGACAAATGGCTAAGTTAACTTATCACTAATCAAGTTCTTAATCAAGCTCTATGGACTAGAATTTGATTAAAAAAAACAACAGTATGGCTGGTCATACTTAGTGAGAAGAGAGAGAAAATTTACACTTAATGATGATTTAAACTCTTATCATATCAAGGTTCAATCATTGTCTCCATTTTGTCCCGCAAAGATTCTTTCTTAAACTGATTAAATTTGTACTGACAATAATTTCTAGATCAATTAACATGACAAATAATTTCCAGTGATTTTTAGTCCACTGTTTAAATCATAGTCCAACACTATATTCAGAAGGAATTAATACCGGTTTAGATTTAAAATCGTGTAGATTATTCGGGTTGTTTCCAGACTTTAAAATTTGTCTTAAAATAACTTAAAATCTGAGTTTAACATACGTGTCTTAAAACCCTCAGTAAAACATAATAACCGACAATGTCAATTTCTGAGCCCGGCTTTATGGCTTTACTAAAAACGCAACTCGCGTAACACCGATTTTACTAATTGGCAATTAAGGATTGCTTTAAATGTTATAGTGCTTCCCGTAGCACTGCTAACACTGTACAATACTCATAAATTCTTACGAACAAAATTATGAGTCATAGTCAAATCGAAAATTTTTCCCGTCTTAAATTGTGATGAAGATTATCGACTGAGTCATAACATAAAAATTTTTGAGATAAAATTTTTATATAGAATTTTAGAATAATATTATTAATTCCATAAATCATTCATTACAAAACATGCCATTATCCATGAAATTCATAATTTAATTACGTAAATTATACCGATTAACATCAGAATTTTCTCAGTCATTGCATAACCAAATATCAATATAAAATTTAACGATTTATTAGCAATAGCCAATTGGTATATCAGTGATTTCATATTGTAAAACATAACAAAAAAAGACATTTTAACTTTTGTTGTTTATTGGAAGCAGGTGACCAAAACTGGTCATACACCTATTAATATGTCAGTAATTTACTTTTTTAAATTAGGGATAGAGATTAAATTATGCTCTTTCTGGTACAGTTTAGTGTTGAATTGTCGTTAAGCTACGCATGCAACTATATTTGTATTTTTGACTTTGCATGGAACTTGAACTCACTATACCAACATATTGTGAAAACAACCCTTCCATGGCAACATATTTGTTATCTGTGAAAAAAAAATAAAGAAAAGAAAAGGAAAACCTTTAAAACAAAATCTCTAATAATCAGACTTTACGGTGTGCTTTTCCTATCTAATGTTGCTCTCGAAATAATTCACGCTAACTGCTGAAAAAAATGATTTGAGTTAGAACATAGCTTTCAATTGTATAAAAGTGTTATGGTATAAAAGGGAGTTTCTTCGGTAGTTGACTCTATCAGCAGTTTTTTATTTTTTATCGTTAAATATGATCAAAATCACATAAAATTAAAAAAGTATGTATTACAGATAAATTTTAATACAAATCTATTAACTGAAAAATAACATACTGATAGTCTATTTTACACGAACTATCAGAGAAAGTCTCATAAATTTATTTGTTAAAACTTCATTTTTTAAGTTACGTGCAAAATGAAAAAATGAGATAAAGTGCAGCCTATCATAGTTTCCAGTCGAAGTGCGAGATTATTAGTAAATAAACTCAATTTAATCAAAACAATTATAAGAACATATTACATGCAACAGCTTTCATATTCACAATTTGTTATAGATTTGCGTCTAACATCTTGTATATTTGTAAGGAAAATTTTTCAAAAATGTTCGCAGGCTAATAAGGGTTGGCCCCAACATTCCCTGGCTCTGAAAGATTGGTAAAAATTATATTGCACGGTACGTTTATAACTTGTGAGAGTGGACTTGAAATATATAGTTATTTTTACTTTAAAAAAAATATAGTTATTTAAATATATAAAATATTTTATATATTTTTATATAAAAAATATAACTCAATAAAAAATATTTTTATTATAAATTACAATAATTTATTTTAATTATATTCATGTTTAGACTAGATTCTAGAAAGGGACGTAGTAATTATTTTAATGATTCTAATTTTGTATTATTGAAAATATTTTAATTTTTATAGGTATTTTGCACTCAAACTCAAAAAAAAATTTGAACTCAAGTTACAACTTTATTCAAGTTCATATTCTTTTGTAAAATTTGAGTTTGAACTTGATTTTTAACTTGAGGTTGAGGCTAAAATCTGAGTTTAAGTTCATCATTCAACTCAAGTTCCTAAACTCAAACTCAAGTTAATGAACAATAGTTTTTCTATTCTTAAGAATGACATAATTTTTTTGTTTTAATTATGATTGAAATGATTTTTTTCCTATGCGTTCACAATGAAGAGACGAATAAAACCCAACCCACATACCCTATTAAAATTTTTCATCACCATTGAGTTTTTATTAAAATACTATCTAAATACAAATTCAAGTATTGACCCACCCAAACACAAACTCAAAGTCTCAAATAGATTCTCAATTCAAACCATAACTCAAAATGTGCACATCCAAACACAAACTCATATTATAGTATCAACTCAAACTATATTTAAATACAACTTAATTTAAATTAAGATCTAAACGCAAATCTCACTAACTCAAAAAATACAAATGAACAAATATTTTACTTTATTTCAATGTGATTTGTAAAATTTTGTTACATGTCTAAAAAGTCCAAAATTTTGTGATCGATAAATGTTTATCAAGTTGGTCAGGAAGGAGAAATATTTGATTATAAGGCACGTATGAAAAAGTGCTTTAATAATCAAATGGTAAAAAGGTGTTTTTCAACATTCTATGATGGAAATCGTCTTAAAATAACATACTTAGGATTTATGTACACATTTATTGTAATTTAAATAACATTTTGAAATCTGGTAGTAGAATATATAAAAAAATAAATAAAAAATAAAAAATCCAACAAATAAGTGACAATTATTGAACCGTTGACCAAACGATTATATCAGTAGTTTAGGAAAGGCTTGAACTATCTATACAGTAGGTTTTTCTTTTCTTTTTTTAAACGTTATAAAAAGGTCCTCTTAGCATTTACAGACCACAGTACATTTGTTATTGTCTAAGAAAATGCGTGAATATTTAGCATTATAAACAAACAAACAAAAAACTGTATTTAGCATTTATGTAAAAATTATTTTTTAGTACTGAGATATGCTCTGAATACTTTTTATTTTAATAATAGTAAAATTGTATCTTCACGTTTTAAAAAACATTTTTTCAGACCCTAATATTAATTTTTGAGATATAAAATGTCGTTATTATCTTTTTATTTATAAAATGTACGAGAATTTCTTTAATATTTTTTTAAAACACCGGTATTTTTATTATAAATCCATTAAATTTGTATTATTTTTCATCTGTTTTAATTTTTAACTAAATTTAATATATATTCGACCTCTAATAAAAAGAAAACACCGGAGAAAGACTTAAAATTAAAAGATTTTAGAAAAAAATAAAATAAAAAATAAAAAACTCATCCATATTTCTCATTTCATGCTCCAAAAACCCAGATTAAAGAAACTCCACCAACACCCCACCCCGGCGTTCATCCTACCGCCCAGATTCCCCCAATCCCACCCCCGTCCATCCCCACCCCTATCATTGGTGCCCAGGTCCTACTGCCCGTACTTCGTCGTCGAAGATCTTAGCGAAAATTTGGGGTTTCACTACTCGTGCTCGCTACCTAACAACAGTGGGTCTCCAGTGAGATCAGCCTCTACATGCTCCGGGGATTTGTCTTGAAGACCCATGAAGATTGGTCTCAGGGATTGCTTAGTTGCATATAAGCATTTCTAAGACCCATGAAGACTGTGGGTTGTTAATTTGCAACGAAACTCAGAAAAAATTTGAACTCGAGTTACAATTTTATTCAAGTTCATGTTCTTTTGTAAAATTTGAGTTTGAACTCGAGTTTGGGGCTAAACTCGAGTTCAAATTTTCCTTTTAACTCGAACTTAAGTTAATAAACAATATTTTTCTATTCTTAAAAATACCATAACTTTTTCGTTTTAATTCTGATTGAGATGATTTTTTTCTATGCATTCACAACGAAAAGACAAATAAAATCCCACCCATATACCTTATTAAAATTTTTCATCACCATTGAATTTTTATTAAAATACTATCTAAATATAAATTTAAGTTTTGATCCACCTAAACACAAACTCAAAAAGATTCTCAATTCGAATCATAACTAAAATGTGCACATCCAAACACAAACTCAAGTTACAACTCTAACTCAAATTATAACTTAAATTTAACTCAAAATCATCACTCAAGTCACATTAACTCAAAAATGTAAAAGAATAACTCTATGTTTTAGAGTTATTTCTAGGGTTTTTTTTTTGTTTTTTTTAATTTTTGTTTCTAGAAGATCAGGTAGACCAGTAACTAGTGCTGGAACTTTGGACGGGCCGCCTGCGACCGCCCGAAAAACCTGAGGTTTTGCCCGAGCCGGAGCCCGACCCGCCTGAGAAATTCGGGTCGCCCGCCCGAGCCTGAATTTCACCTTAAACGGGCCGCGGGCTTGTATTAGTGTTAGCGTTTATGCCCTTAGGAATAAATGTAACAATATTCCTTGAGATATTTTGACTATTAATAAAGATTTGTTTATTTTATATATCTATGTATTGTCCTCTTTATGTTCATAATAGTTGAATGTATGATAAGCAAACTGAAAGTCTGAGACTGTCATTCTAAATCTTTAAGTCATGCATATAATGTGAAGAATATGCGGAAGACAAGAATCTAAAGATGGTAGTCTAAATCTTATGATCAACAATCGAGGGAATAAAGTTGGGCGCTTTATTCATGTTAAGATTGTTATGTTGTCTACTTCCTAACGGAGACGGCTTGTCTTGGTCGTCGGAGGTGGGACTCCATGGGTGGAGACATTGATATAGTTTCTAATGGTGAAATCTATATTGGATCGGACCAAAGTTGAATTGTTTTAATTAACAATTCTGTTTGAATAAAACAATTCACTTTTGACGAATTATATGTTGTCATCTTAATCCTGAGATGGATGATGAACCTGTATACTTGACTTGTATCCTTTGATGTACTAAAGGGAGACATCCTGACATTATGTAAAGGTACGCTTGCCGGTACATTAGGGGTATGACTCGTGTATGCGTAGATTCGATATTCATAGATAGTGGAATCCATAGCTCCTATAAAGAGTCAATGATATCCTCTTATGCATTATCAGTGGATTGGAAAATATGAGCGCTCAACCATTGGACTACTCTGTGTTATCTAATGGTTTACTGTTTGTAATGATACGAATAGTATTTTTCCGATGGTATGATAATGGAACATAAGATAAATGTAATCGGGAAGGTAAAACGGAACTTGACCTCAAGTCGATTATGGATATCCTATGGGGATGATACACTAATATATTGAGTCATGGACTAGAGCTAATCAGAGCTTTATAAATACGCTATATAAATCGAGAGTGCAGCTCTAGGCTTTTAGTGGAATAGCGCTAGAGTTTTATAATCATGAGACGGACTTGTTGGTTTACAAGTAGCGTTGTGATTATAG